>NC_069501.1:375367978-375667978 GCF_027579735.1 Bombina bombina
CCTAATCTGCCCTCCCTAACATCGCCAACACCTAACTTCAATTATTAACCCCTAATCTGCCGACCGGAGCTCACCGCTATTCTAATAAATGTATTAACCCCTAAAGCTAAGTCTAACCCTAACACTAACACCCCCCTAAATTAAATATAATTTTAATCTAACGAAATTAATTATCTCTTATTAAAAAAAATTATTCCTATTTAAATCTAAATACTTACCTGTAAAATAAATCCTAATATAGCTACAATATAAATTATAATTATATTATAGCTATTTTAGGATTAATATTTATTTTACAGGTAACTTTGTATTTATTTTAACCAGGTACAATAGCTATTAAATAGTTAAGAACTATTTAATAGCTAAAATAGTTAAAATTTTACTTAATGAAGTAAAAAATTACATAGAATGCATAAATGTTCTTCTTTCTTTGACTTTGGCACCTGGATAAATGCTCCCAATTGAAATTAAAGGGATTGTGTATTTATTATATCATGCAACCTCATTAAAAGATAACCGGGCACCTGGCATTGGTCAGCCAAAAAATTAAGATAAGCAAAATTGTACCCATTCCTACCGATTGTGGGACTGGCAGATAGCCCTACTCTAGATGAAACCTGGGTAGCTCAAGGCTTTTGGACACTCCCATTAGTATTTTTGTATTTCTTTGAGCATTTAGGGGTAGATTTACCAAGCAGCGGATGCTGCTATCTACCCCTGTGGTTTCTGGCGCGCCGGAAACATAAGTTAAGAAGCAGCGGTCATAAGACTTGTCTGCCACTTGTTAGGTGGTGGACTGCAATCATCCTGATCTGGTACGATCGGGATGATTGACACTCCCTGATTGGCCGCGAATGTGCAGGGGGAGGCATTGCACAAGCATTTCACCAGAAATATTTGTGCAATGTTAAATGCTGACAGCGTATGCTGTCAGCATTTAGCGATGTCGGGTGGACATAATTTGTTACAACAAATCATGTCGCCCGCCATTTGATAAACCAACCCCTTGGTGTCAAATAATGTGGCTAAAACCTTTGTGTTTTCATTCAAATCTACCAAGATACAAAAAGACAGTGCACCTCTGATTTAAGAGTATTTAATAACTGATTAAAAACACACACAGATCATTGCACTTACAGGTTATTTATTTTGCATAGTTCAGAGTGATTACTAAGGTTTTATTCTTTGTTTCCATATCTTAGCATTTATCCTGGTTGAAAAACTAAACAATATCCTCACACTCAAAAGACGAACTTCAAACTGCAGTTTGCATCAATAAAAGCAAAACTCTTTTAATGTACAGTTATAAAAGCATGACATACATTAAAGTCAAATGTGTTTCATTAAAAGTAACTTTCTCAATAACTGTACATTAAAAGAGTTTTGCTTTTATTGATGCAAACTGCAGTTTGTAGTTCGTCTTTGGAGTGCAAGGATTTTGTTTACTTTTTGGATTATTTGTGTTGGGGCTGTGGTGAAGTCACTATTCTTGTACACCTATTAGACAAACATTCCTCCGGAATGTTTTCCCTTTGACACAGGTAGCGTGAAGAGCGCTGAACCAACACGTCTAACAGGAGGTTATTACAGAGCGCAGTACTAACATATATACAGACTGTTTATCCTGGTTGCCATCTTTAAATGGATAGATTGCTTTGCCTTAGCTATTGGCAGGGGTCCTCATTGTTCTTGGACAACAAGTTTGGATATTGGGCAATAACACTGGTATACATCTCACAAACTACAATATTATACTCATTTGAGATAACATTTTTTTGAAGTGACCGTTACATTTTTAACATCACTATGGGTTCAATATATTACACCAGGAACAAAGCATTTGGCTAGTTTCTCTTGTCATAATATAACTCCAAAATATTTTGGGCCAAATTACAAGTAGTGCGCTAATGATAGAACGGATCGTAATATTGCTGGACCAGGCTAACACTAGCGTGTTTACCAGAGAAGGGTTAAAGCAGCTGACATCGCTCTAGTGCAACCTATTCTTTCAATGGATATCGTGAACGTACTAACTTGTGTTCATATTACAAAATAAAAGTTATAGGTTGCAATCGAGCGAAAGCTGTAACTGCCCTAGAATATTTAGGCCTAGATTTAGAGTTCGGCGGTAAAAGGGCTGTTAACGCTCCGCGGGTTTTTTTCTGGCCGCACCATAAATTTAACTCTGGTATCGAGAGTTCAAACAAATGCTGCGTTAGGCTCCAAAAAAGGAGCGTAGAGCATTTTTACCGCAAATGCAACTCTCGATACCAGAGTTGCTTACGGACGCGGCCGGCATCAAAAACGTGCTCGTGCACGATTCTCCCATAGGAAACAATGGGGCTGTTTGAGCTGAAAAAAAAACCTAACACCTGCAAAAAAGCAGCGTTCAGCTCCTAACGCAGCCCCATTGTTTCCTATGGGGAAACACCTCCTAAGTCTGCACCTAACACCCTAACATGTACCCCGAGTCTAAACACCCCTAACCTTACACTTATTAACTCCTAATCTGCCGCCCCCGCTATCGCTGACCCCTGCATTACACTTTTAACCCCTAATCTGCCGCTCCGTAAACCGCCGCCACCTACGTTATCCCTATGTACCCCTAATCTGCTGCCCTAACATCGCCGACCCCTATGTTATATTTATTAACCCCTAATCTGCCCCCCACAACGTCGCCGACACCTGCCTACACTTATTAACCCCTAATCTGCCGAGCGGACCTGAGCGCTACTATAATAAAGTTATTAACCCCTAATCCGCCTCACTAACCCTATCATAAATAGTATTAACCCCTAATCTGCCCTCCCTAACATCGCCGACACCTAACTTCAATTATTAACCCCTAATCTTCCGATCGGAGCTCACCGCTATTCTAATAAATGGATTAACCCCTAAAGCTAAGTCTAACCCTAACACTAACACCCCCCTAAGTTAAATATAATTTTTATCTAACGAAATAAATTAACTCTTATTAAATAAATGATTCCTATTTAAAGCTAAATACTTACCTGTAAAATAAATCCTAATATAGCTACAATATAAATTATAATTATATTATAGCTATTTTAGGATTAATATTTATTTTACAGGTAACTTTGTATTTATTTTAACCAGGTACAATAGCTATTAAATAGTTAAGAACTATTTAATAGCTAAAATAGTTAAAATTTTACTTAATGAAGTAAAAAATTACATAGAATGCATAAATGTTCTTCTTTCTTTGACTTTGGCACCTGGATAAATGCTCCCAATTGAAATTAAAGGGATTGTGTATTTATTATATCATGCAACCTCATTAAAAGATAACCGGGCACCTGGCATTGGTCAGCCAAAAAATTAAGATAAGCAAAATTGTACCCATTCCTACCGATTGTGGGACTGGCAGATAGCCCTACTCTAGATGAAACCTGGGTAGCTCAAGGCTTTTGGACACTCCCATTAGTATTTTTGTATTTCTTTGAGCATTTAGGGGTAGATTTACCAAGCAGCGGATGCTGCTATCTACCCCTGTGGTTTCTGGCGCGCCGGAAACATAAGTTAAGAAGCAGCGGTCATAAGACTTGTCTGCCACTTGTTAGGTGGTGGACTGCAATCATCCTGATCTGGTACGATCGGGATGATTGACACTCCCTGATTGGCCGCGAATGTGCAGGGGGAGGCATTGCACAAGCATTTCACCAGAAATATTTGTGCAATGTTAAATGCTGACAGCGTATGCTGTCAGCATTTAGCGATGTCGGGTGGACATAATTTGTTACAACAAATCATGTCGCCCGCCATTTGATAAACCAACCCCTTGGTGTCAAATAATGTGGCTAAAACCTTTGTGTTTTCATTCAAATCTACCAAGATACAAAAAGACAGTGCACCTCTGATTTAAGAGTATTTAATAACTGATTAAAAACACACACAGATCATTGCACTTACAGGTTATTTATTTTGCATAGTTCAGAGTGATTACTAAGGTTTTATTCTTTGTTTCCATATCTTAGCATTTATCCTGGTTGAAAAACTAAACAATATCCTCACACTCAAAAGACGAACTTCAAACTGCAGTTTGCATCAATAAAAGCAAAACTCTTTTAATGTACAGTTATAAAAGCATGACATACATTAAAGTCAAATGTGTTTCATTAAAAGTAACTTTCTCAATAACTGTACATTAAAAGAGTTTTGCTTTTATTGATGCAAACTGCAGTTTGTAGTTCGTCTTTGGAGTGCAAGGATTTTGTTTACTTTTTGGATTATTTGTGTTGGGGCTGTGGTGAAGTCACTATTCTTGTACACCTATTAGACAAACATTCCTCCGGAATGTTTTCCCTTTGACACAGGTAGCGTGAAGAGCGCTGAACCAACACGTCTAACAGGAGGTTATTACAGAGCGCAGTACTAACATATATACAGACTGTTTATCCTGGTTGCCATCTTTAAATGGATAGATTGCTTTGCCTTAGCTATTGGCAGGGGTCCTCATTGTTCTTGGACAACAAGTTTGGATATTGGGCAATAACACTGGTATACATCTCACAAACTACAATATTATACTCATTTGAGATAACATTTTTTTGAAGTGACCGTTACATTTTTAACATCACTATGGGTTCAATATATTACACCAGGAACAAAGCATTTGGCTAGTTTCTCTTGTCATAATATAACTCCAAAATATTTTGGGCCAAATTACAAGTAGTGCGCTAATGATAGAACGGATCGTAATATTGCTGGACCAGGCTAACACTAGCGTGTTTACCAGAGAAGGGTTAAAGCAGCTGACATCGCTCTAGTGCAACCTATTCTTTCAATGGATATCGTGAACGTACTAACTTGTGTTCATATTACAAAATAAAAGTTATAGGTTGCAATCGAGCGAAAGCTGTAACTGCCCTAGAATATTTAGGCCTAGATTTAGAGTTCGGCGGTAAAAGGGCTGTTAACGCTCCGCGGGTTTTTTTCTGGCCGCACCATAAATTTAACTCTGGTATCGAGAGTTCAAACAAATGCTGCGTTAGGCTCCAAAAAAGGAGCGTAGAGCATTTTTACCGCAAATGCAACTCTCGATACCAGAGTTGCTTACGGACGCGGCCGGCATCAAAAACGTGCTCGTGCACGATTCTCCCATAGGAAACAATGGGGCTGTTTGAGCTGAAAAAAAACCTAACACCTGCAAAAAAGCAGCGTTCAGCTCCTAACGCAGCCCCATTGTTTCCTATGGGGAAACACCTCCTAAGTCTGCACCTAACACCCTAACATGTACCCCGAGTCTAAACACCCCTAACCTTACACTTATTAACTCTTAATCTGCCGCCCCCGCTATCGCTGACCCCTGCATTACACTTTTAACCCCTAATCTGCCGCTCCGTAAACCGCCGCCACCTACGTTATCCCTATGTACCCCTAATCTGCTGCCCTAACATCGCCGACCCCTATGTTATATTTATTAACCCCTAATCTGCCCCCCACAACGTCGCCGACACCTGCCTACACTTATTAACCCCTAATCTGCCGAGCGGACCTGAGCGCTACTATAATAAAGTTATTAACCCCTAATCCGCCTCACTAACCCTATCATAAATAGTATTAACCCCTAATCTGCCCTCCCTAACATCGCCGACACCTAACTTCAATTATTAACCCCTAATCTTCCGATCGGAGCTCACCGCTATTCTAATAAATGGATTAACCCCTAAAGCTAAGTCTAACCCTAACACTAACACCCCCCTAAGTTAAATATAATTTTTATCTAACGAAATAAATTAACTCTTATTAAATAAATGATTCCTATTTAAAGCTAAATACTTACCTGTAAAATAAATCCTAATATAGCTACAATATAAATTATAATTATATTATAGCTATTTTAGGATTAATATTTATTTTACAGGCAACTTTGTAATTATTTTAACCAGGTACAATAGCTATTAAATAGTTAAGAACTATTTAATAGTTACCTAGTTAAAATAATAACAAATTTACCTGTAAAATAAATCCTAACCTAAGATATAATTAAACCTAACACTACCCTATCAATAAAATAATTAAATAAACTACCTACAATTACCTACAATTAACCTAACACTACACTATCAATAAATTAATTAAACACAATTGCTACAAATAAATAAAATTAAATAAACTATCTAAAGTACAAAAAATAAAAAAGAACTAAGTTACAGAAAATAATAAAATATTTACAAACATAAGAAAAATATTACAACAATTTTAAACTAATTACACCTACTCTAAGCCCCCTAATAAAATAACAAAGCCCCCCAAAATAAAAAATTCCCTACCCTATTCTAAAATACAAATATTACAAGCTCTTTTACCTTACCAGCCCTGAACAGGGCCCTTTGCGGGGCATGCCCCAAGAATTTCAGCTCTTTTGCCTGTAAAAAAAACATACAATACCCCCCCCCCAACATTACAACCCACCACCCACATACCCCTAATCTAACCCAAACCCCCCTTAAATAAACCTAACACTACCCCCCTGATGATCTTCCTACCTTGTCTTCACCATGCCAGGTTCACCGATCCGTCCTGGCTCCAAGATCTTCATCCAACCCAAGCGGGGGCTAGACATCCACTGAAGAAGTCCAGAAGAGGGTCCAAAGTCTTCCTCCTATCCGGCAAGAAGAGGACATCCGGACCGGCAAACATCTTCTCCAAGCGGCATCTTCTATCTTCTTCCATCCGATGACGACCGGCTCCATCTTGAAGACCTCCAGCGCGGATCCATCCTCTTCTTCCGACGACTAGACGACGAATGACGGTTCCTTTAAGGGACGTCATCCAAGATGGCGTCCCTCGAATTCCGATTGGCTGATAGGATTCTATCAGCCAATCGGAATTAAGGTAGGAATTTTCTGATTGGCTGATGGAATCAGCCAATCAGAATATAGTTCAATCCGATTGGCTGATCCAATCAGCCAATCAGATTGAGCTCGCATTCTATTGGCTGATCGGAACAGCCAATAGAATGCGAGCTCAATCTGATTGGCTGATTGGATCAGCCAATCGGATTGAACTATATTCTGATTGGCTGATTCCATCAGCCAATCAGAAAATTCCTACCTTAATTCCGATTGGCTGATAGAATCCTATCAGCCAATCGGAATTCGAGGGACGCCATCTTGGATGACGTCCCTTAAAGGAACCGTCATTCGTCGTCTAGTCGTCGGAAGAAGAGGATGGATCCGCGCTGGAGGTCTTCAAGATGGAGCCGGTCGTCATCGGATGGAAGAAGATAGAAGATGCCGCTTGGAGAAGATGTTTGCCGGTCCGGATGTCCTCTTCTTGCCGGATAGGAGGAAGACTTTGGACCCTCTTCTGGACTTCTTCAGTGGATGTCTAGCCCCCGCTTGGGTTGGATGAAGATCTTGGAGCCAGGACGGATCGGTGAACCTGGCATGGTGAAGACAAGGTAGGAAGATCATCAGGGGGGTAGTGTTAGGTTTATTTAAGGGGGGTTTGGGTTAGATTAGGGGTATGTGGGTGGTGGGTTGTAATGTTGGGGGGGGGGTATTGTATGTTTTTTTTTACAGGCAAAAGAGCTGAAATTCTTGGGGCATGCCCCGCAAAGGGCCCTGTTCAGGGCTGGTAAGGTAAAAGAGCTTGTAATATTTGTATTTTAGAATAGGGTAGGGAATTTTTTATTTTGGGGGGCTTTGTTATTTTATTAGGGGGCTTAGAGTAGGTGTAATTAGTTTAAAATTGTTGTAATATTTTTCTTATGTTTGTAAATATTTTATTATTTTCTGTAACTTAGTTCTTTTTTATTTTTTGTACTTTAGATAGTTTATTTAATTTTATTTATTTGTAGCAATTGTGTTTAATTAATTTATTGATAGTGTAGTGTTAGGTTAATTGTAGGTAATTGTAGGTAGTTTATTTAATTATTTTATTGATAGGGTAGTGTTAGGTTTAATTATATCTTAGGTTAGGATTTATTTTACAGGTAAATTTGTAATTATTTTAACTAGGTAACTATTAAATAGTTCTTAACTATTTAATAGCTATTGTACCTGGTTAAAATAATTACAAAGTTGCCTGTAAAATAAATATTAATCCTAAAATAGCTATAATATAATTATAATTTATATTGTAGCTATATTAGGATTTATTTTACAGGTAAGTATTTAGCTTTAAATAGGAATCATTTATTTAATAAGAGTTAATTTATTTCGTTAGATAAAAATTATATTTAACTTAGGGGGGTGTTAGTGTTAGGGTTAGACTTAGCTTTAGGGGTTAATACATTTATTAGAATAGCGGTGAGCTCCGGTCGGCAGATTAGGGGTTAATAATTGAAGGTAGGTGTCGGCGATGTTAGGGAGGGCAGATTAGGGGTTAATACTATTTATGATAGGGTTAGTGAGGCGGATTAGGGGTTAATAACTTTATTATAGTAGCGCTCAGGTCCGCTCGGCAGATTAGGGGTTAATAAGTGTAGGTAGGTGTCGGCGACGTTGTGGGGGGCAGATTAGGGGTTAATAAATATAACATAGGGGTCGGCGATGTTAGGGGTAGCAGATTAGGGGTACATAGGGATAACGTAGGTGGCGGCGATTTGCGGTCGGAAGATTAGGGGTTAATTATTTTAAGTAGCTTGCGGCGACGTTGTGGGGGGCAAGTTAGGGGTTAATAGATATAATACAGGGGTCGGCGGTGTTAGGGGCAGCAGATTAGGGGTACATAAGTATAACGTAGGTGGCGGTCGGCAGATTAGGGGTTAAAAATTTTAATCGAGTGGCGGCGGTGTGGGGGGACCTCGGTTTAGGGGTACATAGGTAGTTTATGGGTGTTAGTGTACTTTAGGGTACAGTAGTTAAGAGCTTTATAAACCGGCGTTAGCCAGAAAGCTCTTAACTCCTGCTATTTTCAGGCGGCTGGAATCTTGTCGTTAGAGCTCTAACGCTCACTGCAGAAACGACTCTAAATACCGGCGTTAGGAAGATCCCATTGAAAAGATAGGCTACGCAAATGGCGTAGGGGGATCTGCGGTATGGAAAAGTCGCGGCTGTAAAGTGAGCGTTAGACCCTTTAATCACTGACTCCAAATACCAGCGGGCGCCCAAAAACAGCGTTAGGAGCCTCTAACGCTGGTTTTGACGGCTACCGCCGAACTCTAAATCTAGGCCTTAGTGTTTGAGACCTGCAGTAAAGTTTAAGGGTTAAAAAAAGTTGCACAAAACACATTAAAAATACATTAAAAAAACGATTAAACTAACATATATACTTTTTAATAAAAATATATAATTTAAATATTAATATAAACGTTTTAAAAGGGTTAAAAGTAGTATGGTAATGTCCTGACCTATAGGAAGACTGTGCAGAGATTTCTTCTTGGGAATTCAACATATTCACTGATTTATATGCTGGCCCTTGTGAAATAAATTATGGAAGTAATGGCAAATATTTTGTGAAACAGCATTGCAGCAGATATGTTACACAAGAGACTTTGTTAATATATGCACATCCTGTCTTATGTTTGACAATTTTTTTGGCAAACTAAGCTTTAAAAATAATCTATTTACTTCTAAAGAGCAAAATATATTGCTGATGATTCTCACTCTTTAAGTAAATGTTGTAGATCTTTATTTATAAAGGTGTGCCATGGTGTAATCTTCTTATCTTCTTACAGCTAAATATTTTAAACTAGATCATATTTTCATGTAATATTTTGTATGTTTTTCATCAAAAAGCAGTAGAAAAAATTAAAAACTGAATTAAATAAAAAGGAGATTTAAAAAAAAAAAATTAAGCTAGTTAGGATATAAGAATGCATTTAATATTAAAAGGATAGTCTAGTCAAAATTAAAATTTCATGATTCAGATAGAGCATGTGATTTTAAGCAACTTTCTAATTTACTCCTATTATCAATTTTTCTTCATTCTTTTGGTATCTTTATTTGAAAAAACAAGAATGTAAGCTTAGGAGCAGACCTATTTTCGGTTCAGCACCTGGTTAGGGCTTGCTGATTGGTGTCTAAATGTATTCACCAATCAGCAAGTGCTACCAGGGTGCTGAACCAAAAAAATGGCCTGGCTCCTAAGCTTACATTCCAGCATTTTCAAATAAAGATATGAACAGAAAAATAGGAGTAAATTAGAAAGTTGTTAAAAATTGCATGCTCTATCTGAATCATGGAAGTTTAATTTTGACTAGACTGTCCCTATAACTCCATAAGTTTCTATCATGTTCCATAAGTTAATTATCTTTCATAAAAAATTTTTTATAAATGGTAGGCTGAAAACTAAGATCTATGCAAGCATTTCTGCACTATTCTCGTAATTGGCTAGATTACATGTGGGGCGCAATCTATAACTGACAGTGTGGTATCTTGCACTTGGAATTGCTTTAAGAATAGCACACAATCTGATATTACAAGAAGATGGTAAAAATGATTAACCAAAGAATATTAACAATTCTGAAATTTTTTAGCACACCCTATATTTTTTAGCGATATTGCAGGAAGCGTTATCAGCAATTTATTACTGGAGCGCAACACAAAATAGCTCTGAAAACAGTTCATGCTTTTGGAGATCAGATTCAAAGTGTTAATTAGATGTGACGCAGCGAAAAATTAGTTTTGGACAAATTTTTCTGAATATTCGTCTGCTGCTCTATTCTGTATTTATTTAGTTTAGAACAAAACAAATAATGAATATTCAGGGAACATTTAATTTAATTTTCATTAAACAAATGTAAATGTTTCTTTGCTACAGGTAAAAACATTCTCCTGTAGCCTTATACTGACCTCTAATGTGCTAGCGCCAATCCCGACCCACTGAGCCACAGGAGGCTTAGCGCTGCGGATCTCAGAGCCTGCCCTAAAGGACCTTCACCTTTAACGCAGACTCTGGAATCCACTATGCTAAGCCTTCTCTTATCTTGGCCCAGGGCTCTGTAAAAAAGGGTTAGGATTAATGCTGCTCTCCAGTGCTAGAGGCAAGTATTTATCCTTTAAAGATAATTTAAAGTATACAAATGAATACTAACACATTTCATCAGTATTGTTTCTATAAATTAGTTGGTGCATTAATTTAGATATTTGTTTTGTGAAAACAAAATAAATATCCATGGTTTTGTTACAAATTCACGTTTGTTACGAAACAAATTCACAAGCCTAGTGTTAATGCTGGAAAATATGAACAAACAAAACACATGAACAATATATTAAAATAAAATATTTCACTTACTTATATTTATATATATTCAATTAAAAAGATACATTTATCATTAAAACATGTTTTAACAGTAATTTAAAGGGATATGGTATTTGACAAGGTGCTGGACTGGGGAAAGGGCTCAAAGGTGTATATGTGTGTGTATTTGTATGTATGTGTGTGTATATATATATATATATATATATATATATATATATTTATATATATATATATATATATATATATATATATATATATATATATATATATATATATATATATATAGACACTCATACCTCCTTTTATTGCACTTCGCTTTATTGTGCATTGCAGATATTACCCTTTTTACAACTTGAAAGATTGTCGCAACCCTGTTTCGAGCAAGTCTTTCAGCTCCATTTTCCAGCATATAAACACATAAATACACATATATACACATATAAACACATAAATACATATTTATAAACATATAAACACATATATATACATATAAACACATAAGTACACATGTATACACGTATAAACACATAAATACACATGTATACACATATAAACATATAAACACACATGTATACACGTATAAACACATAAATACACATGTATACACATATAAACACATAAATACAACTATATACCCACACCTATATATACACATGTATACACATATAAACACATAAATACACATATATACACATATAAACACATAAATATAAATATATACCCACACCTATATATACACACCAGTAGCAAAAATGGTTATGGCTCAGTGAAGGCTCAGATAATGGTTAGCATTTTTTAGCAATAAAGTATTTTTTACTTAAGGAATGCACATTGTTTTTTTTTTATACCTAATGCTATTGCACAGTTAATAGACTACAGTATAATGTCAATATAACTTTTATATGTACTGGTACTGGAAAACAAAAAATTTACTTGATCAGAGGACTAGCTCAACTTCTGCTTAGCAATATCAAAAATATTTTTCAGCAACCCACCCCCCATAAAAGTCTATCATATGAGGGATTTAGTGCACCTGTGCTATCCAAAAACCAGATATTTTTGTGTTCCACTTGTAATCTAGCAAAATTTGTTTAAATTACTTTTTTTTTCTTCACATCACTGCTACCATATAAATAAATGTCTTGAATGCCTTAGAATGATCATTTTCAGGAAAGATAAATTACTTTAAACTTTATTGTTCATAGTTTTTAGGAAGTTTTTAGGAATGATAAGGGTTTTGGGGGGTCAGAAAGGGAGGGTGCTGGATGTGGGGGGTATCTTGCAGTGAGGCGATAGCATATGGGTCATTCTATTGGTAAGGATTAATAGTGGTGCAGAGGTTCTATACTCGGGGTCCGTTTGGTGTATAAATGATAAAAGCATTGGAGCTGATGATTTAGAAAGGGGAACTATGTTTAATGGGGTGCAATCAGGAATGAAGATAGGAGCACTTTATCGTTAACCCTTTATTCACAAATTCGGATGCGTTCACAACAGCACGACAAAGGTGACTTGCTCTAGACTTGTCAGGGAAGCTGGATAGATAGTGGGTCAATGAATTACCCGCTGATGCATTTCGGCGTATGCCGTAATCATAGCTACGCCAAAATGCGTCAGCGGTTAATTCAGTGACCCACTATCACTCCAGATTCCCTGACAAGTCTACAGCAAGTCACCTTTGTCGTGCTGTTGTGAACGCATCCGAATTTGTGAATAAAGGGTTAACGATAAAGTGCTCCTGTCTTCATTCTTGATTGCATTACTACATGGATCCTCCAGTGCAGCACGTATCGCCCCCTTGGTGAGTGGCTACATCCACACCGTCCTTCGAGTGAGGGATCCTCAATTGGAGCAAAGTTTCCTGTTGCCCCCCCCCCCCCCTCTGGAGTGAGTCATCAAGTGAAGCCGGCGTGTGAGGAGGAAACGTGTTGAAAGAGGGGGGATTACACTGCCAAGAGACCGGAATGTCACTGCACAGCGGTTACCGGCTTTGTGCAAGGCAGCTCCCTAAAGACCGGCACTAGGACTTCTCTACCACGCAAGCGTATTGGCTATTTACACTACAGTCATTTCCAGTTGTTCTACTGAGGACTATCAGTCCACAGGATCACACGTTTTGACTGATTAACAGGTGCTGCTGCTTACACACTGATTTTGTACGTTTAATGGGGGGTTTATTGCGATGGGCAAAGACATATAGACCCAAACATTTTCTTTCATGACTCAGATAGAGAATACTATTGTAAAAAAGTTTCCAATTAACTTTTATGATCAAATTTGCTCTGTTCTCTTGTTTTTCTTTGTTGAAGATATATCTAGATAGGTAGCGTGCACATGCCTGAAGCACTACATGACAGGAAATAGTGCTGCCATCTAGTGCTCTTGCTAATGTATAACATTGTTGCAAAACTGCTGCCATATAGTACTGCAGGCATGTGCACATTCCTGAACTTACCTTCCTGCTTTTCAACATAGTATAGTAAGAAAATTAAGAAAAATTGACGTTAGAAGTAAATTGGAAAGTTGTTTAAAATTGTATTCTCCATCTGAATCATTAAAGAAAAATTTTCAGGTTTATGTCCCTTTAATTGATTTTTGAGGGGCCAGGTCAGCAGTGGTTAGCAGACAATCATTTATTTTTTAAACACTCTGGGGTAGATTTATCAATGTGCAGGTGGACATGATCCACTGTAGTGGATCAATTCCGACGCACATCGATAAATGCCGACAGCATACGCTGTCGGCATTTATCATTGCACAAGCATTTATAGTGAAATGCTTGTGCAATGCCACCCCCTGCACATTTGCGGCCAATTGGCCGCTAGCAGGGGCTGTCAATCAACCCGATCGTATCCGATCGGGCTGATTGCTGTCCGCCACCTCTTATGACCGCTGCTTCTTAACCTACATTTCCAGCGATCCGTAAAGTACCGCAGTAGATAGCAGCATCCGCTGCTTGGTAAATATACCCAAATGAATTTAAACTGCATGTTAAATGCTGTATGACTGCTAATAGCTGTTGTACAGAAGTTAAAAGGTTTCATATCCAATGCAAGTAAAAAGTTTTCACTTGCGCGCTAACCTGATGTGCACAAAATGCAGAACGTAGAATATTCCCCCATATTATTATTATTATTATCAGGTATTTGTAGAGCGCCAACAGATTCCGCAGCGCTAATAGAAGTCAATGGGGCAAAAAACTGGGAAAAAACACCCTACTCGACTGCAAACCAGATCACATATGATCAAGTGTGCTAACCCGATATGAAAATATATTAATAATTATAATATTATTATTTTGCATTCCAATGTTCTTCACATAGCAGAATATGTTCTATTGAATCATAAATACATATTTCTACATAGATCTGATGGTATTTTGGTAACATATATCTATTCCTATATATATGAATGATTAAATATAGTTATAGATACTGTATATACAGCTATATATAGGAATATATATTTTAAATACATAGAACATGTGCTGCTATGTGCAGATCTTCGGAATGTGAAATATATACAGTAAATACACAGTTAAACACTATGAATTTTGCATAAATCTGCTTTTACATGTTTTCATCTACTTGACTTTAAAGGGCTCCAATGCACTTATATATGTATACATTTGTGTACATATGTATTTATGTGTTTATATGTGTATATATGTCTGTAAATACACATATACACAAATAAATACATATGTACACCCATATAGACATATCCCTGGGTCACGTTATTTTCCTGTGTCTCATACACTCAGTGCAATACAAAAATAAAGATAGAATCAAATGTTTAATGAGTAACTGATCACTCATATGTAAGATTATAATGTGCTAATGTTAGTGATTGGTCATAGATTAAATAGGCTACAGTGACCTAATGAGAGTCATGGGTTAAAAGTTCACTCCCACGTATGAATACAGAGATCCAATGGCAGTGCCATGTTTAATAGGTTAAAGGTCACTGTTTAATATGGTTCCTTCCGAATATTTTCAATTACTTGCATTTTGTATCACTATTTCTGGATATTTAGTTGAATACCATGTGAGGGTTTGGTTAGTGGAAAGAATTTTATCACACAGGATGGGCAGATTAATGCTGCTTTCTCTACACAATGCATTCCCGCTGCAATGTTTAAGTTCTATAAAATGCGTTGAAGTGAAGCCAAGAGAAAGCTGTGGGATCTAACGTTACATTTGCTTCCATGGTAGTGAAGAAATGTTTTCTCTAAATAAATGTACTTCAGTAAATGAATAATTGATTTAGTAAAGATCAGATGAGTGTAAGCTAATCATTTATTTCTTGTTAAAGATCATACTTAACATTGGAATAAAAAATAAAAATAGAAAGATATGTGTAGTTAAAGATAGATAGATGTAACCTTCATGAATAATGGTGGTGGATGGACCGTTCCAATAAATTAAAACTTTGTATGGGAAATAAGTTTTTCTTTTTTAACCCCCCCCCCCTTAATTGTGAATCAGGTCTAACCAATAAGGAAAGTCACTGAATATGTTGAATTAAAGGAGTATGTAAAATGTTTGTTTGCTAGGGACTTTTTAATGGGAAAAGGCATGACATTGTCTGTATAATGGGGCTGAATTATCAAGCTCCGAATGGAGCTTGATGCCCCTGTTCCTGCGCAAGCCTTCAGGCTCGCCGGAAACAGTAGTTATGAAGCAGCGTTCTAAGGACCGCTGCTCCATAACTTGTCCGCTGCCTCTAAGGCTGCGGCCTTCAATCCACCTGATCCTATATGATCAGGCTGATTGACACCACCTGCTAGCAACCGATTGGCCGCAAATCTGCAGGGGGAGGGCATTGCACAGGCAGTTCACTCCAACAGTAAAACCCACCACCCAACAAACCCCCCAAAATAAATAACCTAACACTAAAAAACCCTAAACTACCCTTTGACCCTAAAGGGGCATTTGTATAGGCATTGCCCTTAAAAGGGCATTCAGCTCTTTTAAGAGTGCCCAATAAATCCCTAATCTAAAAAAAAAAAAGCCTAAGTCTAAACCCCATATAGGCATAGAATGTCCTGTTCCAGTCAGTGAAGTCTTCTTCCAAGCGGCCTACATATTCTTCCAAGTGGGGATCACTTCCTTCTTCATCCAGGACCAAGCCTGGATGGAGGGGAAATGAGCGCGGAGCAGGACCTGCGACCGCAGAGCCTTTGAGCGTGGAGGAACCTCTTCGTACGATTGCCGCCGTACACTGAATAGTGAATTCAAGGTACGCGTTTAAATATGGCGTCCCTTGCATTCCTATTGGCTGATTTGATTCTTGATTTGAACAGCCAATAGGATTTCAGCAGCTCTAACCTGTCCGTTTTAAAATTTTATTTTGAATGCAGTTAGTGCACCACTTGTAATCTAGCCCTTTAATAGAGAACTTTGATGCTACTACTAGACCACAAAGTTTACAACTGGAATGTAAATTAGCCCTTGGTGGGGGGTTTTGTTTTGTTATTTTACACACCCTACCCATACATAAACACATACAGCATGATCATTACCACATACTACATATCAGACATACACAAAGGATATTTGAACCATAAGTATTTCCATGGAATGCAGCATAACTATTCTTTATACATATGGAATGATCACACATCATCTGCATAATGATAGAGTGACACAGTTTGCTGTACTTATAAAACAAACTCATTTTCTTGGAGTGCAAACTATGGCTGTCAGGACATTGGACATTCCTTCCCATGCACACAAGCCCTCTTCACACTGTGCCATCCCTCAGTAATAGAGGTAAAGGAAGTGAACCTCTAGAGGTGCACTATAAGAGCCCCAAGAAAGTAGCCAGAAACTATTTTCATAAATTACTTTATGCTAGGGCTTTGTTTTTTTCTGATAACTGAATCATTTGGCTTCATCCATGTGTGCATATGTGAGTGTGTGTGAGTAAGCATGTGCAAGTGTAATATGTATATGTGAGGGTGTGTTTGTGTGAGTAAGCATGTGCAAGTGTAATATGTATATGTGAGGGTGTGTTTGTGTGAGTAAGCATGTGTAAGTGTAATATGTATATGTGAGTGTGTGTTTGTGTGAGTAAGCATGTGTAAGTGTAATATGTATATGTAAGTGTGTGTTTGTGTGAGTAAGCATGTGTAAGTGTAATATGTATATGTAAGTGTGTGTTTGTGTGAGTAAGCATGTGTAAGTGTAATATGTATATGTGAGTGTGTGTTTGTGTGAGTAAGCATGTGTAAGTGTAATATGTATATGTAAGTGTGTGTTTGTGTGAGTAAGCATGTGTAAGTGTAATATGTATATGTGAGTGTGTGTTTGTGTGAGTAAGCATGTGTAAGTGTAATATGTATATCTGAGTTTGTGTTTGTGTGAGTAAGCATGTGCAAGTGTAATATGTATATGTAAGTGTGTGTTTGTGTGAGTAAGCATGTGTAAGTGTAATATGTATATGTGAGTGTGTGTTTGTGTGAGTAAGCATGTGTAAGTGTAATATGTATATGTGAGTTTGTGTTTGTGTGAGTAAGCATGTGCAAGTGTAATATGTATATGTAAGTGTGTGTTTGTGTGAGTAAGCATGTGCAAGTGTAATATGTATATGTGAGTGTGTGTTTGTGTGAGTAAGCATGTGTAAGTGTAATATGTATATGTGAGTGTGTGTTTGTGTGAGTAAGCATGTGTAAGTGTAATATGTATATGTGAGTGTGTGTTTGTGTGAGTAAGCATGTGCAAGTGTAATATGTATATGTGAGTGTGTGTTTGTGTGAGTAAGCATGTGTAAGTGTAATATGTATATGTGAGTGTGTGTTTGTGTGAGTAAGCATGTGTAAGTGTAATATGTATATGTGAGTGTGTGTTTGTGTGAGTAAGCATGTGCAAGTGTAATATGTATATGTGAGTGTGTGTTTGTGTGAGTAAGCATGTGCAAGTGTAATATGTATATGTGAGTGTGTGTTTGTGTGAGTAAGCATGTGCAAGTGTAATATGTATATGTGAGTGTGTGTTTGTGTGAGTAAGCATGTGCAAGTGTAATATGTATATGTGAGTGTGTGTTTGTGTGAGTAAGCATGTGCAAGTGTAATATGTATATGTGAGTGTGTGTTTGTGTGAGTAAGCATGTGTAAGTGTAATATGTATATGTGAGTGTGTGTTTGTGTGAGTAAGCATGTGTAAGTGTAATATGTATATGTGAGTGTGTGTTTGTGTGAGTAAGCATGTGTAAGTGTAATATGTATATGTGAGTGTGTGTTTGTGTGAGTAAACATGTGTAAGTGTAATATGTATATGTGAATGTGTGTTTGTGTGAGTAAGCATGTGTAAGTGTAATATGTATATGTAAGTGTGTGTTTGTGTGAGTAAGCATGTGTAAGTGTAATATGTATATGTAAGTGTGTGTTTGTGTGAGTAAGCATGTGTAAGTGTAATATGTATATGTGAATGTGTGTTTGTGTGAGTAAGCATGTGTAAGCGTAATATGTATATGTGAGTGTGTGTTTGTGTGAGTAAGCATGTGCAAGTGTAATATGTATATGTGAGTGTGTGTTTGTGTGAGTAAGCATGTATAAGTGCAATATGTATATGTGAGTGTGTGTTTGTGTGAGTAAGCATGTGTAAGTGTAATATGTATATGTGAGTGTGTGTTTGTGTGAGTAAACATGTGTAAGTGTAATATGTATATGTGAATGTGTGTTTGTGTGAGTAAACATGTGTAAGTGTAATATGTATATGTGAGTGTGTGTTTGTGTGAGTAAGCATGTGTAAGTGTAATATGTATATGTAAGTGTGTGTTTGTGTGAGTAAGCATGTGTAAGTGTAATATGTATATGTGAGTGTGTGTTTGTGTGAGTAAGCATGTGTAAGTGTAATATGTATATGTGAGTGTGTGTTTGTGTGAGTAAGCATGTGTAAGTGTAATATGTATATGTGAGTGTGTGTTTGTGTGAGTAAACATGTGTAAGTGTAATATGTATATGTGAGTGTGTGTTTGTGTGAGTAAGCATGTGTAAGTGTAATATGTATATGTAAGTGTGTGTTTGTGTGAGTAAGCATGCGTAAGTGTAATATGTATATGTGAGTGTGTGTTTGTGTGAGTAAGCATGTGTAAGTGTAATATGTATATGTGAGTGTGTGTTTGTGTGTGAGTAAGCACGTGTAAGTGTAATATGTATATGTGAGTGTGTGTTTGTGTGAGTAAGCATGTGTAAGTGTAATATGTATATGTGAGTGTGTGTTTGTGTGAGTAAGCATGTGTAAGTGTAATATGTATATGTGAGTGTGTGTTTGTGTGTGAGTAAGCACGTGTAAGTGTAATATGTATATGTGAGTGTGTGTTTGTGTGAGTATCCAGAGAAAAGATGAAAACGATCCTCTTTGCTGATAAAAATATTCACTTTATTTATAAGACAAAATGATTTATACACACATAGGCCCCTATTTAAGAAAGTCTGGCGGACCTGATCCGACAGAGCGGATCAGGTCCGCCAGACCTCGCTGAATACGGCGAGCAATACGCTCGCCGTATTCAGCATTGCACCAGCAGCTCAGAAGAACTACGTGTAATATGTGCAAGTGTAATAGCATGTGCAAGTGTAATATGTATATGTGAGTGTGTGTTTGTGTGAGTAAGCATGTGTAAGTGTAATATGTATATGTAAGTGTGTGTTTGTGTGTGAGTAAGCATGTGTAAGTGTAATATGTATATGTGAGTGTGTGTTGGTGTGAGTAAGCATGTTCAAGTGTAATATGTATATGTAAGTGTGTGTTTGTGTGAGTAAGCATGTGTAAGCGTAATATGTATATGTGAGTGTGTGTTTGTGTGAGTAAGCATGTTCAAGGGTAATATGTATATGTGAGTATGTGTTTGTGTGTGAGTAAGCATGTGTAAGTGTAATATGTATATGTGAGTGTGTGTTTGTGTGAGTAAGCATGTGTAAGTGTAATATGTATATGTGAGTGTGTGTTTGTGTGAGTAAACATGTGTAAGTGTAATATGTATATGTGAATGTGTGTTTGTGTGAGTAAGCATGTGTAAGTGTAATATGTATATGTGAGTGTGTGTTTGTGTGAGTAAGCATGTGCAAGTGTAATATGTATATGTGAGTGTGTGTTTGTGTGAGTAAGCATGTGTAAGTGTAATATGTATATGTGAGTGTGTGTTTGTGTGAGTAAGCATGTGTAAGTGTAATATGTATATGTGAGTGTGTGTTTGTGTGAGTAAACATGTGTAAGTGTAATATGTATATGTGAATGTGTGTTTGTGTGAGTAAGCATGTGTAAGTGTAATATGTATATGTAAGTGTGTGTTTGTGTGAGTAAGCATGTGTAAGTGTAATATGTATATGTGAGTGTGTGTTTGTGTGAGTAAGCATGTGTAAGTGTAATATGTATATGTGAGTGTGTGTTTGTGTGAGTAAGCATGTGTAAGTGTAATATGTATATGTGAGTGTGTGTTTGTGTGAGTAAGCATGTGTAAGTGTATTATGTATATGTAAGTGTGTGTTTGTGTGAGTAAGCATGCGTAAGTGTAATATGTATATGTGAGTGTGTGTTTGTGTGAGTAAGCATGTGTAAGTGTAATATGTATATGTGAGTGTGTGTTTGTGTGTGAGTAAGCACGTGTAAGTGTAATATGTATATGTGAGTGTGTGTTTGTGTGAGTAAGCATGTGTAAGTGTAATATGTATATGTGAGTGTGTGTTTGTGTGTGAGTAAGCACGTGTAAGTGTAATATGTATATGTGAGTGTGTGTTTGTGTGAGTATCCAGTGAAAAGATGAAAACGATCCTCTTTGCTGATAAAAATATTCACTTTATTTATAAGACAAAATGATTTATACACACATAGGCCCCTATTTAAGAAAGTCTGGCGGACCTGATCCGACAGAGCGGATCAGGTCCGCCAGACCTCGCTGAATACGGCGAGCAATACGCTCGCCGTATTCAGCATTGCACCAGCATTACTACGTGTAATATGTGCAAGTGTAATAGCATGTGCAAGTGTAATATGTATATGTGTGTGTGTTTTTGTGTTAGGAAGCATGTGTAAGTGTAATATGTATATGTAAGTGTGTGTTTGTGTGTGAGTAAGCATGTGTAAGTGTAATATGTATATGTGAGTGTGTGTTGGTGTGAGTAAGCATGTTCAAGTGTAATATGTATATGTAAGTGTGTGTTTGTGTGAGTAAGCATGTGTAAGCGTAATATGTATATGTGAGTGTGTGTTTGTGTGAGTAAGCATGTTCAAGGGTAATATGTATATGTGAGTATGTGTTTGTGTGTGAGTAAGCATGTGTAAGTGTAATATGTATATGTGAGTGTGTGTTTGTGTGAGTAAGCATGTGTAAGTGTAATATGTATATGTAAGTGTGTGTTTGTGTGTGAGTAAGCATGTGTAAGTATAATATGTATATGTGAGTGTGTGTGTTTTTGTGTTAGAAAGCATGTGTAAGTGTAATATGTATATGTGAGTGTGTGTTTGTGTGTGAGTAAGCACGTGTAAGTGTAATATGTATAGGTGAGTGTGTGTTTGTGTGTTAGGAAGCATGTGGAAGTGTAATATGTATATGTAAGTGTGTGTTTGTGTGTGAGTAAGCATGTGTAAGTATAATATGTATATGTGAGTGTGTGTGTTTGTATGTGAGTAAGCATGTGTAAGTGTAATATGTATATGTGAGTGTGTGTTTGTGTGTGAGTAAGCATGTGTAAGTGTAATATGTATAGGTGAGTGTGTGTTTGTGTGTTAGGAAGCATGTGGAAGTGTAATATGTATATGTGAGTGTGTGTTTTGGGTTTGTGGGGTGTGAGAGTGTGTGAATGTGTAGTATGTGTGTATATTTTGTGCTTGTGTGTATGGTGTGTAGGTATGTATATGTGAGTGGGAGTGAGTGTGTGTATGTATGTAAACAGAACACATATCTAGTCACCATTTGATAAAAATAAACTATCAATAAACAAACATAACTGTATATCAATGTGGAATTAACAGTTTGCAATTGCATATAAAGGCACCTGCTTGTTGACTCTGTTTCCCTAGCATCTGTAACATATAGACATTAAACATGCACAATAAACATTATCACCCTTGAACCAACTAATAGAAAAGGAAAAGGCTCTGTAAAAACTCTAAATCATTCAAACCAATGACCCCATATAAGGCATACATTCCGCTCCTATTAATAAGACACACAGAGTAGGAATGGGTGTAAAGGCCGCAGCCCGCATTTATTAAATTATTTAATAAATATAACATAGAAATTCAATAGAATTCAATAACTTTAAACTTCCTTAACCAATAAAGAAACATAAGGTGCTTGCCCCCCCAGAGATGCACCTTCCACCGGCTTACCGCCAGGTACATCCCCCCACACAACTCTCCTGCCTCTTTTAGGGAGGTACCACTTTACTTAGCTTACATCCCATAGAAAAAGCACCCCCGCCCATCTCTGCGACAACCAAGCAACAGGGAGGGAGGGAACTTCACCTTGCGATTGCAGGGATACAAGATGGAGCGCCTCTTCCGTCCCCCAGCCTAAGTAATCTCTCCCCATGGCTCCGCCCCCCATTAGACAGGCCGCTCCATTGCCTGAATAGGGGTCACCTACCCCTCCGTCAATTTACTCCTCCGGGGTTCATTGACCCCATATAAGGCATACATTCCGCTCCCATTAATAAGACACACAGAGTAGGAATGGGTGTAAAGGCCGCAGCCTGCATTTATTAAATTATTTAATAAATATAACATATAAATTCAATAGAATTCAATAACTTTAAACTTCATTAACCAATAAAGGAACATAAGGTGCTTGCCCCCCAGAGATTACCGCCAGGTACATCTCCCCACACAACTCTCCTGCCTCTTATAGGGAGGTACCACTTTACTTAGCTTACATCCCATAGAACAAGCACCCCCGCCACAGCGCGTCACCGACAAGCACGCCCCGCCCGGGTCAAGGACTGCAACACCCCCTCTCTAATGTTGAAGTTAAAGAGGTGGAGACCCACGTCGTTTAGGTGGACCCCATCTTTCAAGAAAAAACAGCGTCCTGTCTCGCCCTCAAATTCAACGTGGTGAATACAGAATTCCCAAACTTACTCACAAAACTGCTAATTGTTCTATTAATCTTTTTCCTCGAGGCCTCCAGCTTCCTATGGTCCCAAGCTGCCCTCCACACTGAACGAGGTTCAATATCAGATCAAACCAGCATCATATTCGGGAACAACTCCCTCAACCTGCCAAAATCCCTCCTGATTCTATCCACTAACTCTTTCTGCGACAGAAAACCCAAATCATTACCCCCCGCATGAATCAACAAAATATCTGGAGGCCGGAACAACCTAGCATAATCCACCACCTTCCTAAGCATCTGGTCCCACCTCAGCCACCGGACCCCAAACCATCTCAACCTCACTGTCTCCACCAGCCAGCCTCCTCTCCAAAACCCTTGCCATTAACAATACTGGGCAACATGCCCCTCCGGTTTCACCAATCTTGACCCAATGTCCCGATTCCTCTTGATTCATTTTCGACCGCCTCAACCATACCCATAACACCCCCTCCTCCAAAGAAACATCACAGGCCTGCAGGCCCCCCACATCCCGTCTATTGGCCCCTACCAATTCAGATATCTGGAAAGCCCCGAAAAAGGCCTACGCGAAGGCTGCCTGAAACAACACCATTTCAAATTCCGATGAACACACACCACTCAATTCTTCTATAACTTCGCCAGCATTGCAAAAACCACTAGCCTCCTCTTATCCCTGCCTGTTTTACCTTTACAGATCCCCTTCACCGCCAACTGGACCACAAACCTTTTGGTTATATCCTCCTAATTCATTAGTTTGAACAGAAACCCTAGAGCCACTATCTTCTTTTTCACCATTGACCTCGACAAGCCCTCCTTACCCCAAACACCAATCCACTCCAGCAAACCTTTAATCCACCCCTTTCTAGAATATTCCACTCCCCTAACTTTCAGCACCTGAAGCCACTGCCCCCATACTCTCACATAAGCGTCCCAAGTACCTTGAGCTAAAGCTCCCGTGCCACTTCCATCAATCCCAAAACTTCAAGTCCAACAGTTCTGATGGACAGCTGACCCCTTCTTCCTCCGCCTCCAGTGCCACCTTCCAAAAACAATCCCACTGGAATCGAGAGAGCGTCAGCAATTAAATTTTTACAGCCTGGCACATGAACAGCACAGAAATACACATTCATCCGCATACAGTTCAATACAAACAGCCTGAGCAAACGCACCACTGGCAACGAGCTGGATGACAACTTGTTTATCGCAAACCCCACTCCCAGATTATCCATGTGGAAAACTACTCTCCTGTCCCTCAGGCTCCCGTGCCACACCCTCACCGCCACCAGTAGAGGGAAAAGCTCAAAAAACACCAAATTCCTAGTCAGCCCTTTTCCCCTCCATTCAGCCGGCCACTGCCCCGTGCACCACCGCCCCATACAATACGCCCCAAAGCCTACTGCCCCCGAGGCATCAGTGAACAAATGCAACTCACCATTCAACACAGCCTTCTCTTGCACCAACGCCTTGCTGTTAAAGTTGTCCAAAAAGGTTAACCAAACCTTTAAGTCCTCCTTTAACTCCGACCTCAAACTGATCCAATGCCTTGGTTCCGTCACTCCCACTCTTGCTAGTGATAGTCTTCTGCAAAACAATCTCTCCACCGGGATAATCCGGCAGGCAAAGTTCAATTTGCCCACCAGCGATTGAATTTCCCTCAGCTGAAGCTTCTGTTTCCCAATTGCCTTTGAAATGGAACCCTTCAAATCCAATAGCTTGTCTTGAGGCAAGCGGCATTCCATTGCTTCGGACTCAATCTCAATCCCCAGAAAACTCAAAGACGTTCCCGGACCCTCAGTTTTATCATGAGCTACCAGAATACCAAATTCTGATGCCACTTGGAAGAAATATTCCATCAACTGCTGGCAATCCCCGCTCCCAACTTTTCCAACAAAGAAAAAGTCATCCAAATAATGGACAACAGATGCCAAGCCCGATACCCGTCGCACCACCCAATTAACAAAGGTACTAAACTTTTCAAAGTATGCGCATGAGATGGAACACCCCATCAGCAAACACAAATCAACATAGAATGCCCCCCGGAAAAAACACCCTAGCAAATGATGGCACACCGGGTGCACCGGTAACAGCCGAAAGGCCACCTCCACATCCACTTTTCCCAACAACACACCCTTGCCCGCATCCTTCACCAAACCCACCGCCTTGTCAAAAGAGGCATAACGAACCGCCGCTACCTTCGGGTCAATCCCGTCATTCACCGAAGCTCCCATTGGGTATGACAAATGATGGATCATACGGAATTGACCCGCCGACTTCTTGGGCACCACTCCCAAAGGAGACACCCTCAGGTTCCTCATGGAAGGGGCCCGCCATCCGACCCAACGCAATTTCCTTGTCTAGTTTGTCCTATACCACCTATGGGAATTCCTTGGCTGACCTTAAATTACCCACCATCTTTAACTCTCCCCCCTCCACAAATGGAATTCGAAAACCCGAACTAAACCCCGTAAGGAGCAACTCCACATCCCCGCCTTTCCCCTGACTTTAGTGAACTGTTCTAACCAAGGCACCATCTTTCTTACCTTCACCGGGGTCTTGGCACTTAGGAGCAGCCTCCCCTCCTTTCCCACCTCCATTCCCTTTCTTGAAGCATCTGGCCCAGGGATGACTCCCTTCACATCCTGAACACGCATGCTTGTACTTGCATCCATTTCCAAACTTACACTGCCCGTCATTGTATTGGAAACACAGGCCCTTTCTAATGGCCACAGCCACTCCGCCGCTCGTGCTTCCCCCAACGGCCCCGCCAGACAAGCTCCATGTTCCACCTGAGCCACGAAAGGAATCCTGCAGCGGCGTCATCAACTCCAATCATATTCCCATATCTCTGTCGTCCCACCTCATTTCTGGGTGCACTGCCAACCTCTGACGAAACTGCTCGTCGTACCGCCACCATGCTAGACCCCCATATGTCCTATATGCCGCTGAAATTTCATCATAGTAACAGAACAACGCAGAGCACTGATCCGGAAACTTCTCTCCAATCGTCGCCGCCAATATACAAAACGCCCTTGACCAATTAGTGTTTTTGGTAGTTTTCTGTACCTCTTCTTCATTTTGTCCTCTTCCTTCTTCTCCTTGTCTCCCTTCGCATCTTCTTTGATTTCCATGATCTGTTCAAGTGGAAGTAGAGAAAATATTTCCAAGAATTATCTCTTCCATATTTTCTCCTTCACCTCCTGTGTTAAGTGGATCCCCAAAGGGCCAATCGAACACAAGCATGGCCTCCTCATCTCGCTCTCTGCCACCTTCACTACACCTTCTGTACTGCTCCCGCTAGTCCGCACTCCCGGCAGCCCCCCTAATCCTTGCCCCGATCCCACTGCGGGAACCCCTGTAACCATCCCTACACTCCATGCTGCCGCTACATTTCCTTGCTGCCCCGCCATCTGCCTCTCAAAACTCACCAGCAACTCCTTCAATCCACTAACCAAAGAATTCTGAGTCACACCTAATACATGTGCACTTCCAGCCACACCTACATTGTTACTAGCACCCTCACCTGCCACCCTGGGTGCCGTTGCACCCTCACCTGCCACCCTGGGTGCCGTTGCCGCTCCCACTTCACCGACTGCAGCTTCCACCGCCCTGACCTCCGGCCACCCCCTTGACTCCTTGTCCTGTGAACACTCCTCCGTGGCGACGAGGACCTTGACCTCCTTCTCCTGCCGCTCCTCTCTGCTGTCCTCTCCAACCTCCCCCATGTTGGAGATCGCCTCCCGGCCTTCTGACCATCTCTCACCCTGGGCGAGCGAGACGTCTCCCGCCGCCGTCTAGCTCCCGACCTCCGAGGACTATGGCGCACCTGGGCGTCCCTTCCCAGAGGCCATATCTGTGAAGAGGAGACAGTGAGAACCCTATCCTGCTCCCTCCTCCTACTAACAGCACTGTCCCTATCTACAGACCTCAACCTCACTACCTCACTCCCACCCCTCTCTCCCTGCCCTCCCTGTCCTCCCTGTCCTGGAACCAAGGACTGAAGCAATTGCTCCAAAGCAGCCAGGTCTCCTACCTGCCGTGACACCACCGGACCCGCTGACGTCCCTTCCCCATGATCCTCTGTTTCCAGGTCACTGTAGGAATAATCAATCCACAGTGCATCCCCTTCCAGGTCCCACACAGTATCTTCAGCAAAAACATCTGCCCCACCGCCCACCTGCTCCTCTGGCTCTCTCCCCATCCCTGTAGGAAATAAACATGCCACATTAACTCCCCCCAGCAAATCCAACCCCCCCAGATGTCCCTGTCCACTATTCCCTACTTTTCCCCTTCTCCCCCTTGCACCTCGCCCCCTTTCCCCCCTAATAACCCTGTGCACCCCTTTTCTACCTTTTCCTGCACGCTCCCCCAAAGTGTTCCCTTCCCGTGCACCACTTTGTTTAGTACTCCCCTGTGCTGCCTGTCTCTGCCCAAACCTTTGTCCGCCTTTCCTTATTGGTGCCTTACCCCTCCTAGCAACCGCTACCTTGCCCCTTGACGCCATATTCCTTCTACCTTGTAATCCTTCCTGCCCCCCCTTCACTGTTGTCTCCCGCAGCTGCTCCTGCGTCCTAGTGAGAGCCTGGGGTGAGCCCACCCCTGCCGCCTCCTCCTCCAGCAAACCTGATATCATCAGCCCCCGGCCTGCGCCGTCCTTCCCGCCCTGCAGATCGAGGCCCGGCCATCCAACCACTAATCCCTTACCTGCCACAACTCTGGTCTTGCTGGGTGTCCTCCTTGTGGCATCGGCTACGTCGCCACCTGCTCCTGGGCCTCCGCTCCTCCTTGGCTACTCTCCCGCTGGCACATGGGCAACACACCAAGTTGTTCCTGCCCACCGTCGTCACCTCTGCTCCCGACACCTCTCCCATCTGGGGACAGCCGATCCGGATGCCTGGACCGCCTCTGCGGCCTGCCGCTCCTGCTCCTACCACCATCCGACTCTGCCAAGGCTCCAGTGAGGTTGGCTGCAGCTATGTAGTCTTTTAGCCATGCCGTGCCTCTCTCCGCTGCCACTTTGCAGACCTCCGCTAACAGGCCCTCCATCTCAAATCTCTGCAATCGCAAGCCACCTGTAACTTGAACTTCACCTTGCGATTGCATGGATACAAGATGGAGTGCCTCTTCCGTCCCCCAGCCTAAGTAACCTCTCCCCACGGCTCCGCCCCCCAACAGACAGGCCGCTCCATTGCCTGAATAGGGGTCACCTACCCCTCCGTCAATTTACTCCTCCGGGGTTCATATCTAAAATGCTATTAATTCATATTGCCTTATAAATAATACTGCAAAATAATATTAAAAACCAAATGAAGAAAATACTGTTATATACCCAGCTATATACTCTCCTGAACTGATATATACCTATGTTTGAAAGATTCTTTTCAGAAGCCTTTTCAACCAAAAGAGATAATTTATTTATTACTATTTAAGTATGTTATTGACTCCTATCTCCACTGGTCACCAGTTCACAGATGTACTGGGACGTGCTGTGCATTTATTTCTGTAGCACCCAGCTGTCCTGAATTTGTCATTTTTTGTCAGCCTGTATCACTTTATCCAGGTGCTGAATTCCAATCATATAAGACCAAACTTATGAATGCTGATGCCCCCTCGTACTCTAACCTATTTATGAGTTGGTGGGAGATGTCCCACATCTATGGAGATAGAAACCCCTTTAGGTCCAAAATGTATTTTATGGGGGCGTTTTATAGATTACCTGTTGTTCATTTGGCAAGGGTCTGAGGATGAGTTGAACCAATTTGTTGTGGGACTTAACAGCAATACTATTTGGCTGAAGTTTACTCATGAGATCCAGACCAATAAAATACATTTTTTGGACATTACTTTGTCAAGGACAGCAATTGGCCATATCTCTACTAATATTTACAGAAAAACTATTGCGGGCAATGCACTTTTACATGCTAAAAGTTATCATCCAAGACATGTTCCATTTGCAGTGGCAAAGGCACAATTTGTTAGGATAAAAAACATAATTTATGCTTACCTGATAAATTTATTTCTCTTGTGGTGTATCCAGTCCACGGATCATCCATTACTTGTGGGATATTCTCCTTCCCAACTGGAAGTTGCAAGAGGATCACCCACAGCAGAGCTGCTATATAGCTCCTCCCCTAACTGCCATATCCAGTCATTCGACCAAAACTAGCCGAGAAAGGAGAAACCATAGGGTGCAGTGGTGACTGTAGTTTAAAATTTAGACCTGCCTTAAAAGGACAGGGCGGGCCGTGGACTGGATACACCACAAGAGAAATACATTTATCAGGTAAGCATAAATTATGTTTTCTCTTGTTAGGTGTATCCAGTCCACGGATCATCCATTACTTGTGGGATACCAATACCAAAGCTAAAGTACACGGATGAAGGGAGGGACAAGGCAGGTACTTAAACGGAAGGGACCACTGCCTGTAGAACCTTTCTCCCAAAAATAGCCTCCGAAGAAGCAAAAGTATCAAATTTGTAAAATTTTTAAAAGGTATGAAGCGAAGACCAAGTCGCCGCTTTGCAAATCTGTTCAACAGAAGCCTCATTTTTAAAGGCCCAGGTGGAAGCCACAGCTCTAGTAGAATGAGCTGTAATCCTTTCAGGGGGCTGCTGTCCAGCAGTCTCATAGGCTAAGCGTATTACGCTCCGAAGCCAAAAAGAAAGAGAGGTTGCCGAAGCCTTTTGACCTCTCCTCTGTCCAGAGTAAACAACAAACAGGGAAGATGTTTGACGAAAATCTTTAGTCGCTTGTAAGTAAAACTTTAAAGCACGGACTACGTCCAAATTATGTAAAAGACGTTCCTTCTTTGAAGAAGGATTAGGACACAATGATGGAACAACAATCTCTTGATTGATATTCTTGTTGGAAACTACCTTAGGTAAAAACCCAGGTTTTGTACGCAGAACTACTTTATCTGTATGGAAAATCAGATAAGGAGAATCACATTGTAAAGCTGATAACTCAGAGACTCTACGAGCCGAGGAAATAGCCATCAAAAACAGAACTTTCCAAGATAAAAGTTTGATATCAATGGAATGAAGGGGTTCAAACGGAACTCCTTGAAGAACCTTAAGAACCAAGTTTAAGCTCCATGGAGGAGCAACCGGTTTAAACACAGGCTTAATTCTAACCAAAGCCTGACAAAATGCCTGGACGTCTGGAACCTCTGCCAGACGCTTGTGCAAAAGGATAGACAGAGCAGAAATCTGTCCCTTTAAAGAACTAGCTGATAATCCTTTATCCAAACCCTCTTGGAGAAAGGACAATATCCTAGGAATCCTAACCTTACTCCATGAGTAATTCTTGGATTCACACTAATGAAGATATTTGCGCCATATCTTATGGTAGATTTTCCTGGTTACAGGCTTTCGTGCCTGTATTAAGGTATCAATGACTGACTCGGAGAAGCCACGCCTTGATAAAATCAAGCGTTCAATCTCCAGGAAGTCAGTCTCAGAGAAATTAGATTTGGATGATTGAAAGGACCTTGTAGTAGAAGGTCTTGTCTCAGAGGCAGAGGCCAAGGTGGAAAGGATGACATGTCCACCAGGTCTGCATACCAGGTCCTGCGTGGCCACGCAGGCGCGATCAAGATCACCGATGCTCTCTCCTGTTCAATTTTGGCAATCAGTCGAGGGAGCAGAGGAAACGGTGGAAACACATAAGCCAGGTTGAAGAACCATGGTGCTGCTAGAGCATCTATCAGCGTCGTTTCTGGGTCCCTGGACCTGGATCCGTAACAAGGAAGCTTGGCGTTCTGGCGAGACGCCATGAGATCCAATTCTGGTGTGCCCCAATGATGAACCAATTGAGCAAACACCTCCGGATGGAGTTCCCACTCCCCCGGATGAAAAGTCTGACGACTTAGAAAATCCGACTCCCAGTTCTACACCTGGGATATGGATCACTGATAGATGGCAAGAGTGAATCTCTGCCCAGCAAATTATCTTGGAGACTTCTAACATCGCTAGGGAGCTCCTGGTCCCCCCTTGATGGTTGATGTAAGCCACAGTCGTGATGTTGTCCGACTGAAATCTGACGAACCTCAGGGTTGCTAACTGAGGCCAAGCTAGAAGAGCAATGAATATTGCTCTTAACTCCAGAATATTTATTGGGAGGAGTTTCTCCTCCTGAGTCCACAATCCCTGAGCCTTCAGGGAATTCCAGACTGCACCCCAACCTAGAAGGCTGGCATCTGTTGTTACAATTGTCCAATCTGGCCTGCGAAAGGTCATACCTTTGGACAGATGGACCCGAGATAGCCATCAGAGAAGAGAATCTCTGGTCTCTTGATCCAGATTTAGCAGAGGGGACAAATCTGTGTAATCCCCATTCCACTGACTGAGCATGCATAATTGCAGCGGTCTGAGATGTAGGCGCGCAAATGGCACTTTGTCCATCGCCGCTACCATTAAGCCGATCACTTCCATGCACTGAGCCACCGAAGGGCGCGGAATGTAGTGAAGAACACGGCAGGAATTTAGAAGCTTTGATAACCTGGACTCCCTCAGGTAAATTTTAATTTCTACAGAATCTATCAGAGTTCCTAGGAAGGAAACCCTTGTGAGGGGTGATAGAGAACTCTTTCCCTCGTTCACTTTCCACCCATGCGATCTCAGAAATGCCAACACTATGTCAGTATGAGATTTGGCAATTTGGAAGTTTGACGCCTGTATCAGGATGTCGTCTAGATAAGAGGCCACTGCTATGCCCCGTGGTCTTAGGACCGCCAGAAGAGACCCCAGAACCTTTGTAAAAATTCTTGGGGCTGTAGCTAACCCAAAGGGAAGAGCCACAAACTGGTAATGCCTGTCTAGAAAGGCAAACCTTAGGAACCGAAGATGATCTTTGTGAATCGGTATGTGAAGGTAAGCATCCGTCAAATCCAATGTGGTCATGTACTGACCCTCCTGGATCATAGGTAGGATTGTCCGAATAGTTTTCATTTTGAACGATGGAACTCTGAGGAATTTGTTTAAGATCTTTAGATCCAAAATTGGTCTGAAGGTTCCCTCTTTTTTGGGAACCACAAACAGATTTGAATAAAATCCCTGTCCTTGTTCCATCTGTGGAACTGGATGGATCACTCCCATTATTAGGAGGTCTTGCACACAGCGTAAGAATGCCTCTTTCTTTATCTGGTTTACAGATAATCTCGAAAGGTGAAATCTCCCTTGAGGGGGGAAGCTTTGAAGTCCAGAAGATATCCCTGAGATATGATCTCCAACGCCCAGGGATCCTGAACATCTCTTGCCCACGCCTGGGCGAAGAGAGAAAGTCTGCCCCCTACTAGATCCGTTGCCGGATAGGGGGCCTTTCCTTCATGCTGTCTTAGAGGCAGCAGCAGGCTTTCTGGCCTGCTTGCCTTTGCTCCAGGCCTGGTTAGATTTCCAGGCCGTCTTGGATTGCGCAAAAGTTCCCTCTTGTTTTGTAGCAGAGGAAGTTGATGCTGCACCTGCCTTGAAGTTTCGAAAGGCACGAAAATTAGACTGTTTGGCCCTTGATTTGGCCCTGTCCTGAGGAAGGGTATGACCCTTACCTCCAGTAATGTCAGCAATAATTTCCTTCAAACCAGGCCCGAATAGGGTCTGCCCCTTGAAGGGAATGTTAAGTAATTTAGACTTTGAAGTCACGTCAGCTGACCAAGATTTAAGCCATAGCGCCCTACGCGCCTGGATGGCGAATCCAGAATTCTTAGCCGTTAGTTTAGTCAAATGAACAATGGCATCAGAAACAAAAGAATTAGCTAGCTTAAGTGTACTAAGCTTGTCAAGTATTTCAGTCAATGGAGTAGCTGTCTGAAAGGCCTCTTCCAGAGACTCAAACCAGAACGCCGCAGCAGCAGTGACAGGAGCAATGCATGCAAGGGGCTGTAGGATAAAACCTTGTTGAATAAACATTTTCTTAAGGTAACCTTCTAATTTTTTATCCATTGGATCTGAAAAAGCACAACTGTCCTCGACAGGGATAGTGGTATGCTTTGCTAAAGTAGAAACTGCTCCCTCCACCTTAGGGACCGTCTGCCATAAGTCCCGTGTGGTGGCGTCTATTGGAAACATTTTTCTAAAAATAGGAGGGGGGGGGAAACGGCACACCGGGTCTGTCCCACTTCTTAGTAATAATTTCTGTAAACCTTTAAGGTATTGGAAAAACGTCAGTACACACCGGCACCGCGTAGTATTTATCCAGTCTACACAATTTCTCTGGCACTGCAATTGTGTCACAGTCATTCAGAGCAGCTAAAACCTCTCCAAGCAACACCCGGAGGTTCTCAAGCTTAACTTTAAAAGTAGACATATCTGAATCAGGTTTCCCCGAGTCAGAGACGTCACCCACAGACTGAAGCTCTTCCTCAGCTTCTGCATATTGTGACGCAGTATCAGACATGGGCCTTAAAACATCTGCGTGCTCTGTAATACGTCTAACCCCAGAGCTATCACGCTTTCCTCTGAATTCAGGCAGTCTGGCTAATACCGCTGACAGGGTATTATCCATGATTGCCGCCATGTCCTGCAAAGTAATTGCTATGGGCGTCTTTGATGTACTTGGCGCCATTTTAGCGTGAGTCCCTTGAGCGGGAGTCAAAGGGTCCGACACGTGGGGAGAGTTAGTCGGCATAACTTCCCCCTCATCAGAATCCTCTGGTGATAATTCTTTTAAAGATAACAGCTGATCTTTATTGTTTAAAGTGAAATCAATACATTTAGTACACATTCTCCTATGGGGTTCCACCATGGCTTTTAAACATAATGAACAAGGAGTTTCCTCTATGTCAGACATGTTTATACAGACTAGCAATGAGACTAGCAAGCTTGGAAAACACTTTAAATCAAGTTAACAAGCAATATAAAAAAACATTACTGTGCCTTTAAAAGAAACAAATTTTGCCAAAATTTGAAATAACAGTGAAAAAAGGCAGTTAAACTAACGAAATTTTTACAGTGTATGTAACAAGTTAGCAGAGCATTGCACCCACTTGCAAATGGATGATTAACCCCTTAATAAAAAAAACAGATTAACAAAACGAAAAATATGTTTTTTAAACAGTCATAACAACTGCCACAGCTCCTACTTTTGAAGCCTTTTGAGCCCTTCAGAGATGTCCTATAGCATGCAGGGGACTGCTGAGGGAAGCTGAATTTCACAGTTTGTAATTTTAACTGCACCAACTGTAACTTTTATACTATAACAGTGGAAAGCCTCAGGAAACTGTTTCTAGGCAAAAATAAAGCCAGCCATGTGGAAAAAACTAGGCCCCAATAAGTTTTATCACCAAAGCATATATAAAAACGATTAAACATGCCAGCAAACGTTTTATATTGCACATTAATCAGAGTATATACCTCTGATAGCAAGCCTGATACTAGTCGCTATTAAATCACTGTATTTAGGCTTTAACTTACATTAATCCGGTATCAGCAGCATTTTCTAGCAAATTCCATCCCTAGAAAAACTTAACTGCACATACCTTATTGCAGGATACCCTGCACGCCATTCTCTCTCTGAAGTTACCTCACTCCTCAGACATATGTGAGAACGGCAGTGGATCTTAGTTACTTCTGCTAAGATCATAGAAAAACGCAGGCAGATTCTTCTTCTAAATGCTGCCTGAGATAAAATAGTACACTCCGGTACCATTTAAAACAATAAACTTTTGATTGAAGAAAAAACTATATTTTACCACTTTCCTCTAACTACCTCCAGCTATGTTGAGAGCTTGCAAGAGAATGACTGGGTATGGCAGTTAGGGGAGGAGCTATATAGCAGCTCTGCTGTGGGTGATCCTCTTGCAACTTCCTGTTGGGAAGGAGAATATCCCACAAGTAATGGATGATCCGTGGACTGGATACACCTAACAAGAGAAAGAGTGCATTCTCTGTAGATTCCACGAATTGGTTAACACCTAAACCAGGTTTTTATAGATGTAATGTGAGACCTTGCAAGAGTTGTAGTCATGCCCTAGTTGGGGAAATTTTTACTTCTACACATACTGGTCAGGTATATAAAATCAAGGACCGCATTTCTTGTACGTCCACTTTTGTTATACACTTATTGACTTTTAATATTTGTAATTTCCAGTACACAGGATTAACCTCAAGAATGCTCAAAGATCGAGTGAGAGAACATTTACTCTCTCTTGAGGCAGATATTCCTAAGACCCCTGTGGCTAAGCATTTTGCATGAGGATAAATCTGCTGGTTTTAGATTTCAGGGAATTGAGCTGGTTAAACTAGGACCCAGAGGTGGTAATAGGTATGCTGCTCTCAGCAAACGTGAAGTTTACTGGATCCACACTCTTAAAACTGGTGCCCCTTTTGGTATTAATAAAATAAGTGACATCAAGTTATTTATTGACAACTCGTAGTATGGACATATACATCTTTATCCAAATAATTACTAAAACAGCTTGTATTGTCCCCTCTTTGGTTTTGCATATTTAGAAAGCATTACTCATTTCTTTGTGACATTGATTGTAGTCTCATCATAAATAGAACAATTCTATGTATATTTAGACTTATAGAGAACTAGATCTGTCTTTACCCTAATCATTTTATATATATTCTTTAGCATTTGACTTTTATATTGATATCTATATACATTTGGTTGGGGTGTCTGACAGGTCGTTCTTTAGGTCTATTACTTTTATGTGTTCTATGTATATACATATTTTATGGGTCTTTGGTATATAAAATCTAACCGCTTGTTTGATTTATCATATAGAGATTATTGATGAAATTTTTGCATAGTTTCCTTATTTAATCTCGCCTGTTCGATAAATACACAAAGTTTTTTAGTGGATTATTTGTTATTGCACTAATTCGACTTTTATGATATCTAATCTAAATAGGTTACAGCCGGTCTTCATATTATTAGACATCACTGCTATACATATTAATATTTGCAGTAGTGGTTTCTTCATTACTAAGTATAACAGATTTTCTTCATTTGTCAGTGGATAAATTAACATATTGTTCTGCCCTTTAACTCTGAAATAACATCAATAATAATGTGCAATTGTATGATTTTTGTTTTTAAGTACATAAGAATTTTGAAAATGTAGCTTAATGTATATATTTTTTTCATGGTTTTCTTTGGTTCATTTTTTTATGTGTAGTTTAACTATTTTCACACTTGTGTTGCATTGCTTTCAGCAATACTATTTCTGTCAATGTTTGTGATTAACTATGCAACAGGTGTGAAGGGCTCAGACCTTATTCTTAAGGAGCCCTTACACACCTGAATGTTAGCTCTGATGAAGTGCCCAATAGGGCAGGAAACGCGTCAGCGGTAATCAGATCTGTGCTCACTGTGCCTTTGTTTTTTCTTATTCATGGAATACTAATAAAGATGGAATTTTAATCTATATCATCAGCCTTTCTGTTTTTCTCAACATTGGGTTTTTGTCTCCACCTAAGGTGCTGAATATTTTCTACTAAATATAATTTAAATCTAACGAAATAAAATAAATCTTATTAAATAAATTATTCCTATTTAAAGCTAAATACTTACCTGTAAAATAAACCCTAATATAGCTACAATATAACTAATAATTATATTGTAGCTATTTTAGGATTTATATTTATTTTACAGGCAACTTTGTATTTATTTTAACCAGGTACAATAGCTATTAAATAGTTAATAACTATTTCATAGCTACCTATTTAAAATAATTACAAAATTACCTGTAAAATAAATCCTAACCTAAGTTACAATTAAACCTAACACTACGCTATCAATAAACTAATTAACTAAACTACCTACAATTATCTACAATTAAATCAACTAAACTAAATTACAAAAAAAACAAACACTAAATTACAAAAAATAAAAAAAGATTACAAGAATTTTAAACTAATTACACCTACTCTAAGCCCCCTAAAAAAATAACAAAGCCCCCCAAAATAAAAAAATGCCCTACCCTATTCTAAAATAAAAAGTTAACAGCTCTTTTACCTTACCAGCCCTTAAAAGGGCCTTTTGTGGCGCATGCCCCAAAGAAAACAGCTCTTTTGCATTTTAAAAAAACATACAATACCCCCCCCACATTACAACCCACCACCCACATACCCATAATCTAACCCAACCCCCCCTTAGAAAACCTAACACTAAGCCCCTGAAGATCTCCCTACCTTATCTTCACCATGCCGGGTATCACCGATCCGTCCAGAATAGGGTCCAAAGTCTTCATCCTATCCGGCAAGAAGAGGTCCAGAAGAGGCTCTGAAGTCTTCATCCTATCTGGCAAGAAGAGGACATCCGGACCGGTAGACATCTTCATCCAGGCGGCGTCTTCTATCTTCATCCATCCGGCGTGGATGGATTGAATCAGCCAATCAGATTCAAGTTCAATCGGATTGGCTGATTGAATCAGCCAATCAGATTGAGCTCGCATTCTATGGCTGATCGGAACAGCCAATAGAATGCAAGCTCAATCTGATTGGCTGATTGGATCAGCCAATCAGATTGAACTTGAATCTGATTGGCTGATTCAATCAGCCAATCAGATTTTCCTACCTTAATTCCGATTGGCTGATAGAATTCTATCAGCCAATTGGAATTCGAGGGACGCCATCTTGGATGACGTCCCTTAAAGGAACCTTCATTTGTCGGGAGTCGCCGGAAGAAGAAGATGGATCCGTGTCGGCTGCTTCAAGATGGTCCCGCTCCGCGCCGGATGGATGAAGATAGAAGACGCCGCCTGGATGAAGATGTCTACCAGTCCGGATGTCCTCTTCTTGCCGGATAGGATGAAGACTTCGGAGCCTCTTCTGGACCTCTTCTTGCCGGATAGGATGAAGACTTTGGACCCTCTTCTGGACGGATTGGTGATACCTGGCGTGGTGAAGATAAGGTAGGGAGATCTTCAGGGGCTTAGTGTTAGGTTTTTAAGGGGGCTTTGGGTTAGATTAGGGGTATGTGGGTGGTGGGTTGTAATGTTGGGGGGGGGTATTGTATGTTTTTTTTAAATGCAAAAGAGCTGTTTTCTTTGGGGCATGCCCCTCAAAAGGCCCTTTTAAGGGCTGGTAAGGTAACTTTTTATTTTAGAATAGGGTAGGGCATTTTTTTTATTTTGGGGGGCTTTGTTATTTTTTTAGGGGGCTTAGAGTAGGTGTAATTAGTTCTTGTAATCTTTTTTTATTTTTTTGTAATTTAGTGATTGTTTTTTTTTGTAATTTAGTTTAGTTGATTTAATTGTAGGTAGTTTAGTTAATTAATTTATTGATAGTGTAGTGTTAGGTTTAATTGTAACTTAGGTTAGGATTTATTTTACAGGTAATTTTGTAATTATTTTAATTAGGTAGCTATTAAATAGTTATTAACTATTTAATAGCTACTGTACCTGGTTAAAATAAATACAAAGTTGCCTGTAAAATAAATATAAATCCTAAAATAGCTACAATATAATTATTTGTTATATTGTAGCTATATTAGGGATTATTTTACAGGTAAGTATTTAGCTTTAAATAGGAATAATTTATTTAATAAGATTTATTTTATTTCTTTAGATTTAAATTATATTTAACTTAGGGGGGTGTTAGGGTTAGGGTTAGACTTAGCTTTAGGGGTTAATACATTTATTATTGTAGTGGTGAGGTCCGGTCGGCAGATTAGGGGTTAATAAGTGTAGGTAGGTAGCGGCGACGTTGGGTGCGGCAGATTAGGGGTTAATAAATATAATATAGGGGTCAGCGATGTTAGGGGCAGCAGATTAGGGGTACATAGCTATAATGTAGGTTGCGGCGGTGTACAGAGCGGCAGATTAGGGGTTAATAATAAAATGCAGGGGTCAGCGATAGCGGGGGCGGCAGATTAGGGGTTAGTAAGTGTAAGGTTAGGGGTGTTTAGACTCGGGGTACATGTTAGGGTGTTAGGTGCAGACTTAGGAAGTGTTTCCCCATAGGAAACAATGGGGCTGCGTTAGGAGCTGAACGCTGCTTTTTTGCAGGTGTTAGGTTTTTTTCAAGCTCAAACTTCCCCATTGTTTCCTATGGGGGAATTGTGCACAAGCACGTTTTTGAAGCTGGCCGTGTCCGTAAGCAACGCTGGTATTTAGAGTTGAAGTGGCGGTAAATTATGCTCTACGCTCCCCTTTTGGAGCCTAACGCAGCCCTTCAGAGAACTCTAAATACCAGCGTTATTTAAAAGGTGCGGTGGGAAAAAACACGTGTAGCTAACGCACCCCTTTGGCCGCAAAACTCTAAATCTAGCCGATTGCTTGCCCGTGCCATTTATGGGTTAGTGTATATTATCGCAAAGGGGATTTTCTATAATACAGGTAGCCCTCAGTTTACGCCGGGGTTAGGTTCCAGAAGGAATGGTTATAAATTGAAACCGTTGTAAATTGAAACCCAGTTTATAATGTAAGTCAATGGGAAGTGAGGGAGATAGGTTCCGGGCCCCTCTCAAAATTGTCATAAGTAACACCTAATACATTATTTTTAAAGCTTTGAAATGAAGACTTTAAATGCTAAACAGCATTATAAACCTAATACAATAATCACACAACACAGAATATATAATTAAACTAAGTTAAATGAACAAAAACATTTGCTAAACAGTATTATAAACCTAATAAAATAATCACACAACACAGACTTTACTTGCATTTTTCTGCAAACAGTTCTTTCTATGCATTCCAAACTGGACTGATTTATAGACAGGAAGATCTTGTTCCTTCGAAATCTGCTCGATAGCTCAGGTCTGGTTAAACTGATTAATTTCAGCTTGCTTGGCTTTGCTGCAACAGAAGCGGACAGCTCCACCTACTGGCTATTTTAATAAATGCACTGCTTCTTAATGCTTTTCAATAGCAGTCACATGACTGGAAAAAAAAGGTTGTTATTCTGAAACGGTCTAAATTGAACCGTTGTAAAACGAGGGCCACCTGTATTGTATTTGCAACTACACCACTTATGCACTCAAGGACCTGCCTGGGCTGTGATGTCATTAATTGAGGGGATATGAACACTCTTTTTCAATTAAAACAGACTATTTAATTAAAATGTTATTGGAAAAACACTTAGAACAACTACATATTAACGCATCTACCAAGTGCATATGCATATACAACATTTAATTATCGTGGTCTAGATTACAAGTTAGGCACTATCTTAAAGGGACAGTCTAGTCAAAATTAAACTTTCATGATTCAGACAGGGCATGCAATTTTAAACAACTTTAAAATTTACTTTTATCATCAAATGTGCTTTCTTCTCTTGGTGGTATTTTTGAAAAGCTAAACCTAGCTAGGCTCAAACTGATTTCTAAACCGTTAAAAACCACCTCTTAGCTAAGAGCATTTTGAAAGTTTTTCACAGTTAGACAGTATTAGTTCAGGTGTGTCATATAGATAACATTGTGCTCACTCCCGTGGAGTTATTTAGGAGTTTGCACTGATAGGCTAAACTGCATGTCTGTCAAAAGCACTGAGATAAAGGGGCAGTCTACAGAAGCTTAGATACAAGATAATCACAGAGGTAAAACATATATTAATATAACTGTGTTGGTTGTTGTAACAATTCTGGTGTTAAAGTGCTCCCGTAAAGGGGTAAATTAGACCGTTTACGAGCGCACATTAAATAACCATATATCCATTACAAGTGGCTGTTTAATGATACCACATTCTCAATGAACCAGAGGTCAGACCACCGGTTAAAAATAAATAGTTGTCCCAATAGCCCCCAAAATAAAAAGGACAGTACATTAACATAAGAGAAATATATGAGCATCTTTATTTTTTTTTTATACAAAACTGCACAAAGCAGTTATAAGCGGTTAAAGTGAGGGAATGTGGGGTGTTAGAAAAAAAAAACAGCACCTAAAGTGCCTTTACATAGAGGTCAATGGGGGACTGTGTTTTCACTATAAATATACAGTATATGTATATGCTTATATACAGTACATATATATATATATATATATATATATATATATGTATGTGTCAATATGTGTATATACACATCTAAACACATAAATATACTGTACATTATATGTATATAAGCATATACATATATATTTATTTATTTATTTATTTATTGATTCTCAGCGCTGCATGATTTGCCCCCCTGCGCTGCACTAGGTGATTTCTTTCAAGCGTGTTCAAAACATATTTACAATTACGCGCACACAAATACGTTTATGTAATCAACATGCTAATCTTGAATGGAGTTTTTGCTCTTATTTTTGCTATATAGCACAAAGAAGTGACCTCTATATAAATATATAGGCCACTACTTGGGACAAATGGGTTTAAAGGGACAGTGTACTAGAATAATTGCACACATCCTACTATACATTTTTAATTTTGTACTATACATTGAATTGGATTATATAAAATATTTAAACATTATCATAGTGTTATGAATTACTTAAAATATTTTATTCATATTGCAAGATATAGACAAATATTTTTCTTTTATTAAGAAATAGATATATACTGCAGCTGCTCAAAAACAAACCGAAAACACATAAAGGATTTACACTGCAATGTACCTTTAGTTGTTGTCATTTAAAAATGTCCAATATAAATGAATAAAGACACAGATGTATTATCATTTGGAACATTTATTTTAATATTTTTAGCACTGGCATACTTTAATTACTACTAAAAAAAAATAAGGTTACACAACAGTGTTAACATAGGAGTCCAAAGGGACTGTTGTGAGTTAGTTCCATCACCACCAAAACTAAGGCAAAAATGCTGTGTCCATTCAGTTCTGCAATATGCCATACTTCCTCCCTTAGGCTTACATTTAACATCAACTTGGCCTCTGATAGAATCATTGGATGTAAGGATATCTCAAGACCCAATAATACTAGTGATCATGATTTAATTAAGCATTTTTTACCTGATTTTTGATGTCCTTGGAAATCGTCTGTAGTTCTTATTTTGTGGTTTGATAATCCATAAGCAGCCTTTGTATTAAGTCTTTTGATGTCTTCACTAATAAAGTATATGGTCAGTCTATAGGTATCTGACATATGCATAATGTAATACAATTCCTATGCAATTCTAACTGCGCCACACTTTTCAACCAATCACAGTTTTTTAACAACACATGCCGACTATAATTCAATGCAAAACAGCCAATGCACGACAAAAAAAAAAAAAAAAATATATATATATATATATATATATATATACTATATATAAATTGGAACACTTCCTTAAATCCCATTAGTGTTGAAAAATATTGCCTTGGTGGCATTATGCTTTACCCTGGAAGAAAATGAAGCGCTTGTGGCCACCTTAGAGACACAATATATCCAAGTGATAGCGAAGTAGGGAGAAAAACCCACATGAAAGGAATGTCATGTGGAGTGACATCCCAGATATTGTCAACTTGACTGCGCAGAGTGATAAATCTGTTCCGCAATGTCAGAAAAGAATTTCCAACATCAAAAGGAAGGTTTTGGGGAAGAAAAAACAATTAGGGAAATTTAAAATACTAAAAGCTAAGAACATAATTGGAACAATTTTGCAACCAAAATTTAAACAGTATGAAAAAGATTTCCTGAACCTTTTGAGGTCGGAAAATCTAGTTTCTGACATTTCGCGAATCGCAACAGATTAATGTTTGTTCACATCCATTTCATGTGGGTTATGTGTCCCTCTCCCATCCTGCAAATATTGGAAAAATGTACACGGCAAAGAAGAGCGTTCAGCAGGTAAGAACTTATTTCTTTTTAATGTCCATTGTCAAATTATGTACAAATCGTATCGTTACAAAAAATGTTTAATATTTCAGACACTTTGGAGTATGGCAGTATTTTTCAAGGCTCATTTGTACCAGAAATGCCAGATTTCGCTATACTGATATTAGATTCCTCAGGTAACTTGATATTTAACTATTTGCAATATAAAATGACAAACATTAATAAATAAAAATATAAATGTATTCACAGACATAGACATATATTTATATTTTTATTTGTGAATGAGGATTTTTGGTAATTATTATTATTTTATTATTCTTTATAATGCGCCAACAAATTCTGCAGCACTGTCCATGGGTGATTAACACTTTTTAAAAAATCTATATTTACATAGATGACAACATATCTGGGCAGAAATAAATAACAAAGGATTAAGATATGCAAAATATTAACTATTAACAACTATATCCTACTACATATTAAACTACTTACTATTAAGGGAAACATTACAAGTGGAACATTAAATTATCGTGCAATAATTAACCAGCCATTACAAGTGGGTGGTTATTGCTGCAGTGAGCTTGTGGTAGCAATTTGCACTCAAAAAATTAACCAGAGATCCGATATCTGGTTAATTTTCTAAAAGTACTCCAGATGCCCTCAAAATAGAGGGCATTATATTTTTTTTAAAAAGTAGAATTTAAAAAAATAAATAAAAAACAACTACACTAGGCAGTTTTTGGGTTCTAAAGTTGGTGGGAGAGGGGTGTTAGACAAAAAATGGCACTGAAAAGTGTCTTTACATAATGGTCTATGGGAACTGTGTGTTCCCAGTAAATATATATATATGTATATGACTAAATACATATATATTTATGTGTTAAAATGTGCATATACACGTATTAACACATAAATATATATGTATATAGTCATATATATATATTTATATATATCTATATCAGACTGATATACTACAGGAAAGTTCTACTCTGTGAAAAGCATTGCTGGGCTAAAAGAAGTTGCACCCAGGTGGTAAATCGCCATAGAACAGGCTAACAATGGTATTGAGCTGGTTGTTCGTTCCTGTGAGTGCATTTCTCTCTATGTGTATTTAGTCTCCCTATGAAAAAAAGGAGAAACCAGACGTGGACTCCTTGCTCAGTGTGCTTAGAGGAATACTGCTACACCTCACTGACGAGGCCCAATGAAGGCCGAAACGATCGCCTGGGGTTGCTGTGTTCCTTGTTCAGAGAGGAATTGCTTTGACGGCATCAGAACGGGGCTACCATTGGAGCTTGAGTTCACATTGTGTTTTACACATAATAGCCTGGACTGGTATTACTCAGTGGAGAACTAATATCGCTTGCACACAAGCGATATTTAGCACTCCACTCTTAATTTAGCCCTAACTATTTACAAGTCTAACCTAATAGCTATGAAATTCTAGCTATTAACTATTTACAAATCTATCCTAATAACGATTTCTTATTAACTATGAATTACTTACTTTTAACTCTTAACTATTTACTAATATCTATGAACTAGTACCTAATCTATACTAGCTATATCCTTCTACTCACAAATAATGGTACCTTTCCATTACTGGACCACCAGTGCCAGCAAAGCGTGCTATAGAGTTTTTGTTCGTTATTGCCAAAGTGCTGTAGAAGCTGAAATTCTCCCCATCTCCACTCTCTGGGTTATTCAATGGGGGTGAAGTATCAATACATGAGTTTCACTTGGGGTGCCTGCCGAAGGATTGGTGCAGAGCACCACCGAACCTCTGGCATCCACCCCATGTGAAACTCATGGATTGAAGCTTCACCCACTTGAATTTCCCAGGCGGAGGCAACAAAGAAAGTGGAGATGGGGGAATTTCAGCTTCTATTGTACTTTGGCAATAATGGAACAAAACTGTATTGTGCCAGAGTGGTGCTCTATTAATGGAAAAGTACCCTAACTTATTTCTAAATGCATGTCACTCATTTGCAAAACAACTATGCATGAGGGTATTATTAACCCTTTCAAAGAAAGTCAGAACTGAAATGTATAAGGAGAAATATTGAGCGAGATTACAAGTTGTGCGGTATTGCCATATTTCACACACTGTTACTAGTTACTAACCCCTAATCAGCCAGCCTCCCACATCGCCAACACTAAATAAAGCTATTATCCCCTTAACCGCTGTCCCCCCACATCATTACTACTAAAATAAATCTATTAACCCCTAAACAGCCAACTCCCCACATTGTGACAAACTAAATTAAACTATTAACCACTAAACCTAACACCTGCTAACTTATAATTAGTTACAATATAACTACCTTAAAATATATAAAAACGTATCTGTGAAATTAAAAAAAACTAAGTTTAAACTATAAATAAAACTAACATTACTATTTAAAAAAAATAAAAGATACTAAAACTAAAAAACCTAAATTACAAAATTGAAAAACACTTGGAAAACAAAACCTTACATTACACAAAATAACAAACTCTACAATTACAAAAAATAACAAAATCTAAGATTACAGAAAATAATAAATGAAATTATCTAAAATAAATACATAAACATAATCTAATACCCCTATAAAAACAAAAAACAAAAAAGCTACCCCAAAATAAAAACACCCCCTAATCAAACACTAAACTACCAATAACCCTTAAAAGGGCCTTTTGTAGGGCATTGCCCTAAGTTTAACAGCTCTTTTACTTTCAAAAAATACAAATTAGCCATTAACAGTTAAACACCCAACCCCCCAAAATAAAAAAGACCTAACTCTAAAAAAATCTAATCTACCCATTGTCCCTTAAGGGGCATTTTTATGGGCATTGCCCTTTAAAGGTTAATCAGCTCTTTAACTGCCCATAAAAAATCCCTAATATAAAAAACAACCCACCCAAAAAATAAAAAAAACTAACACTAACCCCGAAATAGGTTCAGCCAATATAATTTAAGTAGCTCTCATCCTATTGGCTGATTTGAAATTTTCAGCCAATAGGAATGCAAGGTACCCCAATATAAAATCAATATAAAATGGGTACCTTCCATTCAATCTTCAATGTGCGGTAGACAATCACATAAAGAAAAGCCTCCACGTCGGATGTCTGTGTGGTCGCCGATACTGCTCCGCGCCGCCCACGCTGGATGAAAATGGAGCCGCCTGGAAGAAGACCTTCACCGCCGGTGAAATGGTGAATACCTATTTCGGGGTAAGTGTTAGTTTATTTGTTTTTTTTTATTGGGTGTTTTTTTTTTTAGATTAGGGCTTTTTTAATGGGCAGTAAAAGAGCTCATACAAATGCCCCTTTAGGGGCAATGGGTAGATTAGATTTTTAAGAGTTAGTACTTTTTTTTTTTTTTTACTGGTAGGGGGTTATTTGTATTTCATTTATTATATATATTATTTTCTGTAATCTTAGATTTTGTTATTTTTCATAATTGTAGAGTTTGTTATTTTGTATAAAGTTAGATTTTGTTAGTTTGTTTAATTTTAGATTTAGATTTTGTTATTTTTTGTAATGCTAGTTTTTTTAATTTTGTAATTTAGGTTTTTTATTTTTGGTATCTTTAATTTTTTTTAAATAGTAGTGTTTTATTTCACAGGTAAGTTGTTATTTATTTTAAGGTAGTTATATTGTAACTTTAATTTAAAGTTAGCTGGTGTTAGGTTTAGGGGTTAATACTTTCATTTAGGTAGTCGCGATGTGGGGGCAGCAGTTTAGGGGTTAATAGGTTTATTTAGGGAGTCACAATGTGGGGGGGGTTGGCGGTTTAGGGGTTAATAGCTATAGTTAGTGTTGGCGATGTGGGAGGGACAACGGTTTAGAGGTCCATAGATTAATTTAGTGTAAGCGATGCAGGGCGGCAGATTAGGGGTTAATACTTTAATTTAGGTAGTCGTGATGTTGGTGGGTGGCGGGTTAGGGGTTAATAGGTTTATTTTAGTATTTGCGATGCGGGAGGATGGTGATTTAGGGGTTAATAGGTATTTTATGGGTGTTAGTGTACTTTGTAACATTTTTTTTATGAGTTTTGTGAAACATTTTTGTTTTGCAAAATCCATAACTTCTGGTCTTTGATTGTGGAATGGATCATTGCGGTATAGATCATAACGATCACGTTAAAGCCGTAATGCACAACTTGTATACCGGTGAGCTGACCATTCCCCACTCAAAGGCCATTTTTTTTAGCGGCAAAGCAGTAACGCAAAACTTGTAATCTCCCTCATTATTTTCAATCATCATAAAATTTATGATTTCAGAGAATCCTTCAGATTTAACTTTTTTTTAGAAATTGTACAGATTAATTGACGAAGAAAAACCTTTTGATGAAGTGCAAGTGTCTGCTGAGAGAGGTAATTTTAAAGACTACTAAAAGTCTTTAAAATGAATACATATATGACCTTAACCCATTGTTTAACATTTGCAAATGTTGTGAAAAAGGATGAGATCGTGGATGTTTAAGCTGAGCCTACAAAATCACACGCATATACAGAACTGAATCGACTTTTACAGATATGTGAGAAATATTTGTTGAGAACATGTACCAACCTATGGTTGATTTCTAGTAAATTTCTTCCTTTTAGATAATAAAAATCCTGACATGTTTATTTAGAATTTTGTTTTTCTTTTATAAACAATATTTTTGTCAAACATCAAGCACTTTAGTGAAAAAAATATTCATGATTTCTTGTGAGTGACTTCTTTATTCATTTGGGTGGTTCTGGGGGGGAAAAATTATGTCATACACCACATTTTAATTTTACAAAGAGGCCTGTCATTTGTATTGTTTCTCTTGTGCTAGCTGTATATATTATTCACTGGGTTGTGCAGGGCTAAATTTACATTCTGTCATTAAACTAATTTTACAAAGAACATATACCTTTTAGTTACCTCAAAAGATGTTTTCCTTTAGTTTATCCACATGTGCTCGATAAGTCTCATTTAGTAATACGAGCCATTACAGATTATGTCAGTGAATATCTTTCCACCAAAGGCTGACCTTAATTGAAAAGTAAGACATGTACATGTAAAAATGAATGTATGATTAAATCTTCCAATACAAAGCAACAAGTCCTTAAAATTCTGGGCTCAATTCCTCTGTCCAAATGTCTGCCTCTGTCATGTTACTAACACAGAAGCACGCGTGCGAAACACATAGATAGAGTATGCTTACCCTCTTTGGTTCCATGAAGATGAAGTCAACACTCTTCAGGTCTGCCAATGTCAGTGTCCTATGTTTGGAGTTTCCCTGGGAAGTTCCAGCCACTGTTGCTGCTAACCCTGCCACTGGCCTCCTGTGCTGTTAGTGAATGGGTGTAATTTTGGGGGCATATTTATCAAGCTCTGTATTGAGGCCCCTGAAGGCTCGCCGGAAACAGAAGTCATGAAGCAACGGTCTAAAGACCACTGCTTCATAACCTGTCCATCTGCTCTAAAGGCGGCGAGCAGAAATCAACAGAAATCAACGAATACAATCGGGTTGATTGACACCCCCTGCTAGCGGCCAAATTGGCCGCAAATCTGAAGGGGGCGGTATTGCACTAGCAGTTCACAAGAACTGCTGGTGCAATGATAAATGCCGAGAGCATATGCTGTTGGCATTTATCGATGTGCAGCGGACATGATCCGCTATATCGGATCATGTCCGCTCGCACCATCATAAATAGGTCACATGGTGTGCAGAGTGTTGAAATACCTCTCTTGTCGTGCCATGCACAGACTTCTTTTATCAGTACAGAATCCCTGCACAGTTGTGCTGATGCGGATGTGGCAAGGAACATTGCATGGCAGTGTGCTTATTGATGTAGAGAACATTAGAGACATTGTGCTGTGCATTAATACTGAACACTGATCCATCCATGATGGCACTTTGTGACCTCCAACTGTGGCCACACAGATGAGTGCCTGAGGATATTGTAGTTGTGAGTGGATCCAGGATACTTCGCAAACACGTTCGTAATGTGCATGTTGCTCTAGATGTCATAAACCTCAACATCCGTGAGTGCACACACCCTGCACATGTGGGCAAGATGGCTGGCATGTGTGATTGTGGTGAGACAAAGTTGCCCACGAGCAAGTAAACAAGCAAACTCGGTATTCATATTTGCATAGCCAACTAGCGAAGGCGATTAGACAATGAAAGAGCAGTGCTAAACAATGGTGATCAAAAAGGCAAGGGAATGGCTAAGTTGGTCATTAAGAACATATTGGCTGTGATGTTTGTTTAATTTCTAGTACACTAGACCTATGTGAGAACCTTAGTAATGATTATTGACCATTTGCAGATGAAACGTATTGAAAACATAGAAGCCAAATGAGTTAACCAGAGGTGGGAGCTGTGGTTAAAAAATATTGAACTTTTCTCAATAACATGGGCTCACACATATTACCTAGCAACTTGTAAAACGAGTGCAGAATAACATTTTTCTTGGCCCATTGAAAAGATAGGATGGGAAGTTTTTGAAAAGTTTGCAAAGCTTAGTTTGCAATAATCTAACCACCACTGAAATCATAATACGGATGGGAGCTAAAACCATGACCAGGAGCTTGCAAATGCGTGCGTAAACGTCACACAGTCAATAGCACATCATGCCCCTCCGTCTAATTATGGGTGCCACCATTTTAAAACTTTGGTTACACTTCAGGTATCTGAAGGAGTGCTGCTGCACATGTGCAAACACACCAGCACTGGAATGCAATGAAAGCAAATTTCAACATGGCGGCAACCATGACTAGAGGGAGGCGAGGAATATCCTCTATACTATGCTTATTAAAATGTACTTAGGACTAGATTACGAGTGGAGCGCAATCGTTTGCGCCCGAATGATAAGGGGTATTATCGTGAGGGTTTGCACTCACCGGCTTACCGCTCGTATTACAAGTTGAGCGTAAACGCAATCGTGATTTACACTAGAATCATTAAAACGACTTCAGAGCTCTGGTTAACTGTTTTGCGAAAATAAAAAGTTACATAAACATACCAAAAATACATTACAAAGTACAGTTACACTCATAATAACACTGTCTAAAAATTGTACACAAAAGTTATAAAGGCTCAAACCTATGAGATCTCGGATGTTAGGAAAAAAGTGCTTTAACATAGAGAAACATACATATACATCGAAAGAGAGAGAACAGCACTCCATGCGATAGAACAGAAGCTGGAATAACTTCCATGCATGTTCATTTTTATTGTAACTCCTCAGGGTGCACGTTCTTTTTGCACACTATGCCCCTTCACAGAGAAAAAATATCCTGAAGCATATCAGTCTGACCCTGCCCAATGACAGTCCAGCACCGAAATACCAGGCAATTCCTCTCTGAACAAGGGAAGCAACAACCCCAGACGATCGTTTCGGCCTCCTATGGGCCTCGTCAGTGAGGTGCAGTTGTATCTCTCTAAGGGCAAGTGTGCATGGAGTCCACGTCTGGTTTCCCCATTACTCTTAGGGTGACCCAAGAGTAATTTGCATAAAAATTGAAAGAGAGAGAACAGCACTCCTGAGATAGAACAGAAGCTGGAATAACTTCCATGCATGTTCATTTTTATTGTAACTCCTCAGGGTGCACATTCTTTTTGCACACTATGCCCCTTCACAGAGAAAAAATATCCTGAAGCATATCAGTCTAACCCTGCCCAATGACAGTCCAGCACCGAAATACCAGGCAATTCCTCTCTGAACAAGGGAAGCAACAACCCCAGACGATCGTTTCGGCCTCCTATGGGCCTCGTCAGTGAGGTGCAGTTGTATCTCTCTAAGGGCAAGTGTGCATGGAGTCCACGTCTGGTTTCCCCATTACTCTTAGGGTGACCCAAGAGTAATTTGCATAAAAATTGAAAGAGAGAGAACAGCACTCCTGAGATAGAACAGAAGCTGGAATAACTTCCATGCATGTTCATTTTTATTGTAACTCCTCAGGGTGCACGTTCTTTTTGCACACTATGCCCCTTCACAGAGAAAAAATATCCTGAAGCATATCAGTCTGACCCTGCCCAATGACAGTCCAGCGCCGAAATGTGTGAAGGGGCATAGTGTGCAAAAAGAACGTGCACCCTGAGGAATTCAATAAAAATGAACATGCATGGAAGTTATTCCAGCTTCTGGTCTATCTCATGGAGTGCTGTTCTCTCTCTTTCGATTTTTATACATATACATATCTAAAGATTTATATATATATATATATATATATATATATATATATATATATATATATATGTGTGTGTGTGCGTATGTGTAAATAAGTTTTATGTATTTATTTGAGTATATATGTATATACAGACAAATATATACACATATAAAGACATAAATATATATGTATACATATACAGGCATATATATATATATATATATATATATATATATATATATATATATATATATATATATATAAGTGCATTGGAGCCCTTTGCCATTAAGTAGATGAATACATGTTTTTGGAGGGTTTCTACTTTTTTTCCTCCATTGACTTCTATGGGGGAGTATGTGAACGGGTGAGCAATATTCTAACTTCAGATTTTTGCGCTATTCAGGTTACCGCTAGAACGAAAAAGTTTACTTTTATCTCGGAATACGAGCCCAACCCGACTAGAGCAAAAATCTTACTTCTAGCGCAATTAACGCTCAAGCGGAAGCGTTAATTTGAGCTTCACTCGTAAGCTGGCCCTTGGTGTTTAATGTCCCTTTACTGCTGATGCATGTGTAATTTGTTCATCATGTACCTGTACCTGTCTGTAAAGCTCTGTGCTATAGACCCTGAATGGTTCAGCAAACCAGCATTTTCTTAAATTCAGAGGGACATCAAAATCTGCATAATCAATACTGTACACATTGCTTTTCAATTACCAGAAATATGGGCACCCACGACTTATATATCAATGTGGGTACCTGTGGTCTAATGAGTGCCAAATCTATAGTAAGTCATGATGAGTGCACACATTTTAAGAGAGTGGAAACTGCCACTGGCAGTGTTGATTTTGGAGCTTAAAATAAGGCCATTAAATAAGTATATGCACTGTACATGTTAAAAATTAAAAACATTAACTTAATTTAATAGCTTTTATATCCTTTTGACCTGTAATTTTATTCAAGCAATATTTAGCAGAGCAGCTATTCTGCTATAACATGCAGGCTGATTGGGAATCAAGTAAAGAAGTATTTTATAACCAAATAAAGCATTCTAGAATTTTATATAGCAGGATTGACAAAAGCACAACGTATTGCTGTGTTGAGAGGTTATTTAGTTATTTAGCACTATGTAGCATACCAATGCTACTTATTTTATTATATCTATATGCAAATATGCAGGGGGCATGTTTTAAAGGATATATATGCAAGTACAGTATGTGTGGCTTGAGACCAATGTAATCTGAGTTACTTTGCTAGATTAAAATAGATAAAGGCGTAAATGCTGATGATGAGTCACATTATTTCCTGCTGTGAGACAAGAAACTAAACAAAATCAGAGATGCCATACATTTATTAAATAAAACTATTAAAATAAAAAAGATCTTAAAAAGACATGAGTCAAAATTATAACTTGCCTGATTGAGATGGACCATTTAATTTTTTAATTTACTTCTATTATCAAATATACTTTGTTCTCTTGCTATCATTTGTTGAAATGCATACTTAGGTGGGCTCAGGAGCAACAAGGCACTACTGGGAGCTAGCTGGTGATTGGTGGCTGAACGTATGTGCTTGTTATTGGCTTGCTAGATGTGTTCAGATAAGTTTTTTAACTATGTGTTTAACCAATTTTCAGGGGTTAAACACATACGGCTAGATTACGAGTTGTGCGTTAAGGTAAAAAAAAGCAGCGTTAACAGGTCCTAACGCTGCTTTTTTACGCCCGCTGCTATTATGAGTCTTGCAGGTATAGGTGTACCGCACACTTGTTTCGCCTCACCGCAAACCGACTTATGTAAAGTTCGTAAACCCTTTTTCTATGGGACTTCCATAGCGCCGGTATCACGAGTCTGTCCTGGGAGGCCAAAAAGTGAGCAGTACAGCCTCTACTGACAAGATCCCTAACGCATTCTAAAGTCAGTAGTTATGAGTTTTACACTACAACGCCGTAGCATAAAACTCATAACTAAAGTGCTAAAAAGTACACTAACACCCACAAATAACTTATTAACCCCTAAACTGAGGCCCTCCCGCATAGTAAACAATATAATAACATTTTTAACCCCTGATCTGCCGCTCCGGTCATCGCTGCCACTATAATAAACATATTAACCCCTAAACCGCCGCACTCCCGCATCACAAACACTAGTTAAATATTATTAACCCCTAATCTGCCGCCCCTAACATCGCGGCCACCTACATTGTACTTATTAACCCCTAATCTTCCGCTCCGGACATCGCCACAACCTACATTATATTTATTAACCCCTAATCTGCTGCCCCCAACATCGCCGCCACCTACCTACATTTATTAAACCCTAATCTGCCGTCCCTAACGTCGCCGCCACTATTCTAAATTTATTAACCCCTAAACCTAAGTCTAACCCTAACCCTAACACCCCCTAACTTAAATATAATTTAAATAAATCTAAATAAAATTACTATCATTAACTACATTATTCCTATTTAAAACTAAATACTTACCTATAAAATAAACCCTAAGCTAGCAACAATATAACTAATAGTTACATTGTATCTAGCTTAGGGTTTATTTTTATTTTACAGGCAAGTTTGTATTTATTTTAACTAGGTAGAATAGTTACTAAATAGTTATTAACTATTTAATAACTACCTAGCTAAAATAAATACAAATTTACCTGTAAAATAAAACCAAAAAATCAAATAAAAATATCAAAATAAAAAAGCCCCCCCAAAAATAAAAAAAAACCCCTAGCCTAAACTAAACTACCAATAGCCCTTAAAAGGGCCTTTTGTGGGGCATTGCCCCAAAGAAATCAGCTCTTTTACCTGTAAAAAAATATATAAACAACCCCCCCAACAGTAAAACCCACCACCCACACAACCAACCCCCCAAATAAAAGCCTAACTAAAAAAACCTAAGCTCCCCATTGCCCTGAAAAGGGCATTTGGATGGGCATTGCCCTTAAAAGGGCATTAAGCTCTATTGCTGCCCAAAGCCCTAACCTAAAAAATAAACCCACCCAATACACCCTTAAAAAATCCTAACACTAACCCCCGAAGATTCACTTACCGGGAGAAGTCTTCATCCAAGCAGCAAGATGTCCTCAATGAAGCCGGCAGAAGTGGTCCTACAGACGGGCAGAAGTCTTCATCCAGACGGCATCTTCTATCTTCATCCTTCCGATGCGGAGCGGCTCCATATTCAAGACATCTGGCATCCTCTTCAAACAACGTCTTCTTCAAAATGAATATTACTTTAAGTGACATCATCCAAGATGGCGTCCCTTAGATTCCGATTGGCTGATAGAATTCTATCAGCCAATCGGAATTAAGGTAGAAAAAATCCTTTTGGCTGATGCAATCAGCCAATAGGATTGAGTTGGCATTCTATTGGCTGTTCCAATTAGCCAATAGAATGCAAGCTCAATCCTAGTGGCTGATTGGATCAGCCAATAGGATTGAAGTTCAGCCAATAGGATTTTTTTCCACCTTAATTCCGATTGGCTGATAGAAAAATCAGCCAATCGGAATCTAAGGGACACCATCTTGGATGACGTCACTTAAAGTGATATTCATTCCAAAGAAGACGTCATTTGAAGAGGATGCTCCACGCCAGATGTCTTGAAGATGGAAGATGCCGTCTGGAAGAAGACTTCTGCCCGTCTGGAGGACCACTTCTGCCCGTGTGGAGGACCACTTCTGCCGGCTTCATTGAGGACATCTTGCCGCTTGGATGAAGACTTCTCCCTGTAAGTGAATCTTCAGGGGTTAGTGTTAGGATTTTTTAAGGGTGTATTGGGTGGGTTTATTTTTTAGGTTAGGGCTTTGGGCAGCAATAGAGCTAAATGCCCTTTTAAGGGCAATGCTCATCCAAATGCCTTTTTCAGGGCAATGGGGAGCTTAGGTTTTTTTAATTAGGCTTTTATTTGGGGGGTTGGTTGTTTGGGTGGTGGGTTTTACTGTTGGGTGGGTTTTATGTATTTTTTTTACAGGTAAAAGAGCTGATTTCTTTGGGGCAATGCCCCGCAAAAGGCCCTTTTAAGGGCTATTGGTAGTTTAGTTTAGGCTAAGGTTTTTTTTATTTTGGGTGGGCTTTTATGTTTTGATACGGCTCTTAGATTAGGTGTAATTAGTTTAAAGATCTGTAATTTGTTTTTTATTTTCTGTAATTTAGTGTTTGTTGTTTTTTTGTGATTTAGCTAATTTAATTTATTTAATTGTATTTAATGTAGGTAATTTATTTAATTGTAGTGTAGTGTTAGGTGTTATTGTAACATAGGTTAGGTTTTATTTTACAGGTAAATTTGTATTTATTTTAGCTAGGTAGTTATTAAATACTTATTAACTATTTAGTAACTATTCTACCTAGTTAAAATAAATACAAACTTGCCTGTAAAATAAAAATAAACCCTAAGCTAGCTACAATGTAACTATTAGTTATATTGTAGCTAGCTTAGGGTTTATTTTATAGGTAAGTATTTAGTTTTAAATAGGAATAATTTAGTTAATGATAGTAATTTTTATTTAGATTTATTTTAATTATATTTAAGTTAGGGGGTGTTAGGGTTAGACTTAGATTTAGGGGTTAATACATTTAATATAGTGGCGGCGATGTTGGGGGCGGCAGATTAGGGTTTAAGAAATGTAGGTAGGTTGCGACGACATTGGGGGCGGGAGATTAGGGGTTCATAAATATAATGTAGGTGTTGGCAATGTTGGGGGCAGCAGATTAAGGGTTAATAAGTATAATGTAGGTGGCACCAATGTCCGGAGCGGCAGATTAGGGGTTAATAAATATAATGTAGGTGTCGGCGATGTCGGGGGCGGCAGATTAGGGGTTAATAAGTGTAAGATTTGGGTTGTTTAGACTCGGGTTCATGTTAGGGTGTTAGGTGTAAACATAAATTTTGTTTCCCCATAGGAATCAATGAGGCTGCGTTACTGAGCTTTACACTTCTTTTTGGCAGGTGTTTGACTTTTTCTCAGCCAGCTCTCCCCATTGATGTCTATGGGGAAATCATGCACGAGCACGTACGACCAGCTTACCGCTGACTTAAGCAGCGCTGGTATTGGAGTGTGGTATGGAGCTCATTTTTGCTCTACACTCACTTCTTGCCATTTAACGCCGGGTTTGTAAAAACCTGTAATACCAGCGCTGCAGGTAAGTGAGCGGTGAGAAAAAACTGCTCGTTAGCACCGCACAGCTCATAACGCAAAACTCGTAATCTAGGCGATAGTTATATACAAACTAATGCAATAGATATATAGAATATAGCTCCCATATGAAGTCTAAATTGGTTTTCCTCATAAAACTTTTATAAAACTTATATTCACACGATTACTCTAAAATACTTGTACATTTTTAGAAAGTCAAAACAATAGTCCAAACGACATGATGTGAAGCTACTGTAACAACGCTCCAAGGCTTTCAGCTCCTTCAATTTATGAAGCAGCTTCCGCCCCACTCCGCTTCAGGTGCGCCTGAAGTGGAAATTAAGAAGCAGCGGTCGGATTGATTGACACCCCCTGCTAGTGGCCGATTGGCCGCGAATGTGCAGGGGTTGGTATTGCAAAAGCATTTCACAAGAAATACTTATGCAATGATAAATGATAAATGCTGACAGCGTATTTATCGATGTCCGCACGCACAATAATAAATCGGCCCCTTTGTCTTTATCACTCATTGACCTTGTAATTCTCCACTACTCCGTCTATCCTATTACACTGTGCCTCAAAATTATTTTTCTTTCATTGTGTTGGCACCTCTTCCCCTTCAGTCACCATGAATGTAGATTTTCTCTGTAACCTATCGTAGTTTTCCTAAGTCTACTGTTTTTCACTCACTGTCGCCCTGATTAATAAGAAATTATATTGTGCGGTTATGGTTGTCTGCATAAAATTTTCCCAAGGGGTGCAGTTTAAAATATGCCCTAATAATAACAGAATTATATAAACTTAGACTTTACTAATATCTTGTTATCATTGGCTGCTTAACTTGTGTTTAAAGTTAAAGACAATAAAAATAATTTTGGAAACAAACACTAAGGAATCGATTTATTAAGCAGTGGATGCTGCATCGACGCCCCTTCCGCAAGAAATGGAAGTTAAAAAGCAGCAGTCGTAAGATCGCTACTCCTTAATTTCTCTGCCACCTTTTAGGTGGCGGACTGATATCATCCCGATCTGATCTGATCTGGCCCCTGCTAGTAGAGGGCGACATTGCACAGGTATTTAACAAGTAATGTTTGTGCAATGTTAAATGTTGACAGCGTATGCTGTCTGCATTTTATGCGAGGTCCAGCGGACATGATTCACTACAGTGAATCATGTCCACTTGACCATTAATAAATCTACCCCTAAGAGTTTTTCAATAATCAAACCCTGATTTTTCTCCGGAGTTTAAACAATAAAAAACATTAGGCCAGATTGCGTTATGAGCTGTGCGGTACTAACATGCACGTTATTGTCACCGCTCACTTACCTACAGCACTGGTATTTTACAAACCCGGCATTAAAAGGCAAGAAGTGAGCGTAGAGCAAAATTGTGCTCCATACCGCACTCCAATACCAGCGCTGCTTAAGTCAGCGGTGAGCTGGTTGTACGTGCTTGTGACGATTTCCCCATAGACATCAATAGGGAGGGCCGGCTGAGAAAAAGTCTAACACCTGCCAAAAAGCAGCGTAAAGCTCAGTAACACAGCCCCATTGATTCCTATGGGGAAACACATTTTATGTTTACACCTAACACCCTAGTATGAACCCCGAGTCTAAACACCCCTAATCTTACACTTATTAACCCCTAATCTGTCGCTCGGACATCACCGCCACCTACATTATACTTATTAACCCCTAATCTGCTGCCCCCAACATTGCCGACACCTACATTATATTTATTAACCCCTAATCTCCCGCCCCCAATGTCGTCGCAACCTACCTACACTTATTAACTTCTAATCTTCTTCCCCCAACATCGCTGCCACTATAATAAACATATTAACCCCTAATCTGATGTCCCTAACATCGCCGCCACCTACCTACATTTATTAACCCCTAATCTGCTGCCCCCAATGTTGCCGCCACTATATTAAATTTATTAACCCCTAAACCTAAGTCTTACCCTAACCCTAACACCCCCTAACTTAAATTAATTAAAATAAATCTAAATAAAACTTACTATTAATAACTAAATAATTCAAACTAAATACTTACCTGTAAAATAAACCCTAAGCTTATCTACAATATAACTAATAGTTACATTGTATCTAGCTTAGGTTTTATTTTTCTTACAGGCAAGTTTGTATTTATTTTAACTAGGTAGAATAGTTACTAAATAGTTATTAACTATTTAATAACTACCTAGCTAAAATAAATACAAATTGACCTGTAAAATAAAACCTAACCCGTCTAATCTTACACTACCACCTAACCTAACCCTACAATTAAATAAATTCCCTGAATTAAATACAATTAATTAAATTCAAAACAATTAGCTAAATTACAAAAACCCCCATTAAATTACAGAAAATAAAAAACAAATTACAAGATCTTTAAACTAATTACACCTAATCTAATAGCCCTATCAAAATAAAAAAAGCCCACCCAAAATAAAAAACCCTAGCCTAAACTAAACTACCAATAGCCCTTAAAAGGGCCTTTTGCGGGGCATTGCCCCAAAGAAATCAGCTCTTCTACCTGTAAAAAAAATACAAACAACCCCCCCAACAGTAAAACCCACCACCCACACAACCAACCCCCCAAATTAAACCCTAACTAAAAATACCTAAGCTCCCCATTGCCCTGAAAAGGGCATTTGGATGGGCATTGCCCATGTTATCAGATCGGATACTGGAAAAGACACCCAAAAACACATGGACAGCATCAACAACCTACCTGACCATACGTTTTCAACTTAATATCGACAACAGAATGGACATGTCAAATTAATCAGCCACATCTGTGGATGTTTAAAGTTTATCAAGTTTTGGCTGTTGAATTTGACATGTCCACTCTTTTGTTGTGTCAGGATCCTTTACCTGCTGCCCTTTCTCTGAAGTTGGAACCTGTCCCTTTAAATCCGACATGTTGCACTCAATGCTCATGCATTAAGGGTAGAGCCTGACTCTTTAAATACTCCATGTTGTTTGCACTCAGTGCTCAGACACTTGTGTACTTAGTACCTGTTTCTTAATATTTGTATCCTGATTAACTTTCTAAACTTGGATTCCTGAACCTGGCTAACCTTCCTGGATTCTTCCGTTGCCTCATTCCATTTGTTGTGATGTTTGGATTAAGGACTGGTATTACCTTACCCCTATTTGTACTTTGCTGATGGAGTGTCTTTATGTTATATGAGCTGGGCCTGCTACTGGATTTCCTTAAAGGTATATCCATTGCTGAGAGACTTATTTGGATTAATTCCTGATTTTGACCCTCTGGTCTGTTCCTGTATTCTGAGTAGTACTCCTGCATATCGGATTCATCACCAAACAAAACAAGGCAAGTGTTCCCTTGACAGAATGTCTGAGCCTAATATACAGATGCAATCCACAGGGATAATGAAGACTTAAACAGAAGTTATGAAGCAGCGGTCTAAAGACTGCTGCTCCATAACTTGTCCATCTGTTCTGAGGCCACGGACAGAAATCAACCCGATCGAATACGATCGGATTGATTGACACCCCCTGCTAGCGGACAATTTACAGCGAATCTGCAGGGGGCGGCATTGCACCAGCAGTTCACAAGAAGCATTAATCGATGTGTGGCGGACATGATACACTACATCGTATCATGTCTGTTCGCATATTAATAAATATACCCCATTATCTCAGCAATTAGCAACTATGACTGTTAACACGTAAGAGAAGCATAATCATCAGAATATATTATATCAGCATCTTGATAATATGCAAGTACAACCCCACCTATCCCAGCCTATTGCTGCTTCTGTAGAGCCACTAGGGGTCCTTGCTAATACACCTGAACCAAACATACTTTTGCCTGAAAGATTTAATGGTGGCCGAAGTTCTTATTGTACATTCATCACTTCATGCAACATCCTGTTTGCTTTGAAACCCAGAACATATGCAACAGATTACATCAAAGTTTGCCCCATTATTGCTTTACTAACTGGAGAGCCCTTTACAACCTTTTTTTCACTGTAACAGCAGCAATTTAGATACCCTTAATACTTTTTTGGTTGCCATGAACATTACGTATAATGACCCATATAGAAGTACTACTGCACAGGGGTCTGTAAGAAATCTGTGACAAGGAAAAAGGCCTGCGGAGGAGTACATAACAATGTTTGGACCTTTGGCTGCAGATACCAAATGGAATGAACCAGCACTGCTTGACTAGTTTTGTATGCGCCTTTTTGAGATTGTTAAAGATTAACTAACCATGCTTTAACCATCAACTATTTTTAAAAGCACTAGTCTTACAAATTGACTGCAAATACAATAAAAAAGAGAGAGAGGGCAGCAACATCATTGATTCCTGAACGTAGGCCTTCACTTTCACCTGTGATCCCTCTAGTTTCTACCAATGAGGAGGAGCCTATGCAAATAGGTCTTATCAGAGACCCTCTATTCACTGAGGTAAAAGACAGACATAAAGCACAGAATCTGTGCCTATACTGTGGGAGAACAGAACATCGCCCCTGCTCCTGTTCAATTCGAGCAAAGAAGGGTGGTGGTAAGAATATATTTCTAAGACCTTTGCTTTCAGTCCTCCATCCTGTGTCCTCCCACTTATCTCTTACTGTTTCTTTACAGTGGGAGGGTCACCAACATGAAACCCATATTGTCGACTCAGAAGCAAGTGGGTGCTTCATGGATCTGCAAGTAGCCAAGATTCTAAAAATCCCTTCACAAGTAAAGACTGATCCAATTATTGTTCACATGGTGGATGGTGCTATAATTAATTCTAAACCTGTCACTCATGAAACTATATTGTTAACTATGGGTACTGGAAATAAACAGTCGGAGGCTTTACATTTTGATATTGTGTCCCCTCCTTTGTTTCCATTTATTTTACGGCTGCCATGACTGAGAATCCGTAACCCATAAAATAATTGTAAGACAGGCTCTTTTACTTTCTCATCTTATTTCTGCTCCACATATGTTCCTTCTACATCCCATAAATCCATTAAATTTGCTGCTACTGAGACAGAATCCTTGTGTCCTGCAAAATATAAAGAGTTTGCTGATGTTTTTTCCAAGAAGGGAGCAGATCAATTACCTCCCAGAAGGGAGTATGATTGTCCTATTGACCTTCTACCTGGAGCTAAGATCCCATTTGCCCATTTATACCAACTTTCAGGTCTTGAGCTACAACATCTTAAGGATTACATTGAGGAGAATCTTGCAAAAGGATTTATCAGACCATCTAAGTCCCCTGCAGGGGCAGGTATCTTCTTTGTGGGAAAAAAGTATGGTGGTCTACGTCCGTGTGTTGACTGTAGTGCACTTAATGCAATTACAGTTAAAAATAGATACCCACTTCCATTCATAACTGAACTCATTGATCGAGCCATATTTTACTAAAATTGATTTACGAGGGGCCTACTACCTTGTTAGAATTAAGGAAGGACATAAGTGGAAGACTGCATTTCTCTCCCGCTACGACCACTTTGAATATCTAGTCATGCTATTTGGGCTCTGCAATGCTCCTGAAACCTTTCAGCACTTCCTTAATGATGTCTTCCAGGATCTACTAGATACATTCCTTGTGGTTTATTTGGAAGATATTTGGATTTACTCCAAGACTTTGCAAGAACATGAACACGTTTATACAGTATTTCTTCGATTGAGGCAATACCAACATATGCTAAATTGGAAAAGTGCCAATTTGAGACTTTTTCGATTGAATTTTTAGGTTATATCTTCTCTCCTGGTCAAGTCAGTAAGTACCTAAAAAATATCCAAGCCATTATAGATTGGCCCACTCCCACAATCAAAAAAGCTATTCAACGGTTTGTGGTGTTTGCTAATTTCTACCAGAGATTTAGCTGGAATTTATTTTAGGTAGTGTCCCCTATAACCAAATTTACCAAGAAGAACATTCAGTTCCATTGGGATGAAGCAGCTCAGACTGCTTTCCAGAAGTTGAAACATATTTACCTCTGCACATCTTCTTAACCAACCAAAGGAGGGACCAACCTTTTATTAAAGAGGTAGATGCTTCTGAAATTGCTGTAGGGGCTGTTTTATCACAGTTGAGTGGAGAGAATAATCTGCTACATCCGGTAGCTTTCTATTCTAGAAAACTAACAGTATACAAGGTCAATTATGATGTAGGAGATAGAGAGCAACTGGTAATATAATACACATTGGAAGAGTAGTGACACTTGTTAGAAGGATCACCACACCTGATCACTGTATACACAGATCTTTTTAAATCAGCCAGGAGATTGTGCCCACATCAAGCCAGGCGGACTCTCTTCTTCACTAGATTTCCACTCCAGATAACGTATAATCCTGGATCAAAGAACTCAAAAGCAGATGCCTTATCCTGCATGTTTGACGCAACATCAGTGGAAAACAAATAGTCAGATACTATCCAACCAGTTAAATATTTTCTTTCTACCAGTCAACCCCTCATTGAAGAGAGAGAACAATGATGGGATACAGGAGCATTGTTAATCATAGATTATTTATTCCAAAAAAATTCAGACTGTACATTCAAAACGTGACAGACAAAGGAAAGCAGGAGTGCTGGTGGGTTACTCCTTTACCCGCTGACACGTTTAAGCCGTAATCGTAACATTGAAGAGATCAAGGTTCTCAGTAAAAAATGTGCATTACCTCAACAACTGACTCAAACCAATGATCTTTACTTTTACAATGGCAGCATTTTTGTACCATTAGCCACTCATCTAAAAGTTTTGCAACACTGTCACAATAATCCCAATACAGGACATGGGAGAATACTAGTTATAGTAGACCATTTCTCTAAAATTGCACATTTTATTCCAACTGTCGGTCTACCTTGCTAGTTCACTGGACTCTGGTAATGCCTTACCCCTATTTGTACTACTGTCTTTATGGTATATGACCTGGACCTGCTACTGGATTTCCTTAAAGCTATTTCCCTTGCTGAGAGACTTATTTGGATTAATTTGACCCTTTTGCTTGTTCCTGTATTCTGAGTAATACTCATGCATATCAGATTCATCACCAAACAAAACAAGGCAAGTGTTCCCTTGACAAGTTAATAACTTCATAGTTCATAGTAGAAATCTTCATAGTTGATGCTGTCCATGCATTGTGTTTATGACTTTTCCGATATTTGATCTGATATTTTTTCCAATTTGATAATTGTGTTATTGTTTGCATTGTGATCTTTCTGATGTCAAAACAGGTGAATAGGGAGCCAAAAAAATCCAATCAGCTTTAATATGTATTGTATCCAAAGATTCACCATAATATCTTATTGTCAATAGGAGAAGCAAATGTCCCATACTTACATAGGTAACTACTGCCCCTCAGAAGCCACATCCACTCCTATTTCTGCCCAGCTATATGTTTTTGTGCTATTTTTCTGGAACTTTTCATAATGTTTGTGATCAGCAAATCAGCATCACCCATTGTCTATCTCATGTACAAATGCCTATCTGTTAAATGGTCAGGGCAGTATTTGATGGCAAATGGATACATTCTGACAGTAGGCATTCTGCCTAACATATACTGATTGGATAATTAATTAAATGCTGCAAAATATCCTATATATTTTATTTTCCAGCTGCCGTAGACATTTATTTTTGGAAGATGTGTGGTATTCAGATAAAACATTAATCCAGACTGATATGAATAAAACATTTTTAATATAACTAATAATTTATGAGAAATCTAAAACTAATTAAAATCTGCACAGTATTGGAAATCCAAATAACATGGAAGTCAAAATTAGACTTCCATGATTCAGATATGCATGCAATTAACCCTTTGGCTGCTAAACCATTTCCCACCTGGGTGCTAAGCTGGTTTTTATTTTTTTTTAAATTATTTTAAATATATATTTTTAACTTTTTTACTTTTTTTTTACAGATCCCCAAGACTTACCTTTCCAATGATGTCTGTAGCTGCTTAGATGCCTGAGATACAGGCATCTAAGCAGCACGCCCTAATCTCCCTATACGTGTCATTGTTAATTTTAAATAAAATTGCGCTGTGACATCATTGCGTGTGATGACACTACACGAAACGTCAAGCCCTGTCACTACACAGGCCAGATAGCTGGGGTGGGAGTAGATGGGAGCCCCCAGATTGCCCCCAAGGTGGGTTACTGCTAGCGACAGCTCTGAGCCTTCGTCAGCACCTGACTGGGACAATTTGTGAAGGCTCAGAGCCGTCGTTAGCACTCAAGGGGTTAAATAAAAAAATCTTTCATTATCAAATCTTCCACTTTATCTTGGTATCCTTTGTTAAAACTTAGCTCTGTTCCATTAGAGCATACATAGATAGGCTCAGAAGCGTGCACAAGTCTTGAGCACTATCGGCTAGATTACAAGTGGAGCGCAAAATTGCGCATTCGTAACGCGATATTTGCACTCCACTTGTATTACCAGCGCACGCAATTGTGTCCTGGTATTTGAAGTGGCCCGCAGTTCAAAATAGAGTGCGCTTCTATAGGCTCCAATGGAAGCCTCATTCTCAAGCTGTAAGACACAGCATGAGAACTAGTGTAGTGAATTTGCACAGCTATGGGCAGCAAATATAAATATATATGTATATGAATATGCACATACTGTATATATTTATGTGTTAATATGTCTATATGCCCATATTAACACATAAATATATATGTATATAAGCAAATACATATATATTTACAGGAAACACACAGTTCCCATAGACCTCAATGTAAAGGCACTTTTCTATGCCATTTTTTTTTCTAACACCCCCACAACCACCACTTTTAAACCCTTATAAAGTCTTAGTGCAGTTTTTTTTAATACACTGTATTTTGGGGCAATTGGGGGACATTTAGAAAATTAACCAGAGGTCTGACTTCTGGTTAATTTTCTTAGCGCCACTTGTAATAGTTGTTTATCATGAGCCCGCAAACGGGTCAATTTGCCCATTTGAGAGTGCACGATAAATTAGCGCTCCACTTGTTATCTAGGCCTAAATGTATAACAAAACATTGTTACAGACACTGCTGCCCATTAAAAGCTTTGACACTGTATATAAAAACTTAAATAATATATAGGAAAACAACTTATCTTTCATTTAAATTTAAAAATGTGGACTTTACAATTTCTGTTAAAAGTGCAGACTCCAGACTTACCACTACTCTATTCTACATAGTCATTGGCTGCACACTCTTACAACTGTCCTTAATTGGGTACCTAGGTTACAACATGGTGGTGCCAACAAAACAAACAATATTTAATATATAGTCAACCATCAAAACTTGTAATAAAAGTGATCTACTGTTTGCTATATATCTGTGCATATCTAGGTATGTGTGTGTTATTATCAGTTATTTGTAGATCGCCCATAGATTCCGCAGTGCAAACACATAAAATATACAGAGTTTTGTGATGTTCTCCAGGAAAATACACATTGCTCTGAATGACCACAACATGTTGCAACAGGGATACAATATTTCCTTTGTGCGGTTCAGCACAAGTGCCCATCCATCACCATCAAAATGACAACAGGCAGCAACATTTTGATCCCCATAGACAGCCACAGATGGTTGAATGTACAAAAAATACTCCTGCAAATATTCTACAGTGTACATTGCATAATTATTCCACACATTTTAAACATCCCTGAAAATGTAATAAGCAAAATATTTATATATTTTTTTTAAATACTACAAGGAATCTTCTTTTCGTATTAGTGACATCAAACACATTAAATCAATACATTTTTAAGATTATTTTAAAATCACATTTGCAGTGATTCATGTAAATTCCATAGCAATATAAATTATTTTCATTGCACATCTCAAAACTAATTTCTTTTGTATGCTTTATAGATTTGTAATGTTAATCCCCTTTAAATCCATGTATTGAGTAATCATTTCACAATACTTTGACTATCCAGAGTGATAGAAACGCATTGAAATAAATATTTCCTCAGTTACTTTACTGATTGTGAAATTACGACTGTCCCTCTATGTCAATGTAAATTAAAATTGCATTCTATTTCAATTGCAGAACACAAAATATTTATTTGATTAAAATAATGCTATATTTTGCTTTAGACATTTTAAATTAAATTTTCAGCAGTGAAACAAAGTTTAAATATATGTCTTTAAAAAATAAAAAAACACATAAATACCAAATCTTTCAGCTGTAGTGAAAACTGATTAAATGAATAGAGCAGATTTCAAATAGACAAACTAAAAAGCTACTGCATGTGGCCAGTGCAAATGTTTCCTTCAAATGTTTGATAGACGGCAGCTGCTGGTAGAGAACAGCTGCAGTAAAAAATTGCTTTTAGTAATGGAAATCCCAAAGAGTTATTATTGTAAGTCAAAACAGCACAATATTTCTGCAGTGGAATTGGTTGGAGAAGCTATATCTGTGCAATACTGAGCCAAATATGGAGCAATATAAAGTATTAAAGGCAGAGGTTATATGGAACAATTAAAATATAAATATAATAGATACGGTTTTTGCGATGCCCTAGGCATTGGGGAGTCTTCTGTCCTCAAACCATCCCACTCCAATTAATTTTAAAGGAACAGCCTAATTGAAAATTTTTAATGTTTTAAATGTTAGATAATCCCTTTATTACCCATTTCCCAGTTTTACATAACCAACACGTTATATTAAAGTGAATGTAAAGTTTGTGTGCCTAGTTTTTAAAAATTCTATTAAAAACAGGGGCACTTTCATTCATCAAACTTTACATTTCACTTGTTTTGTTAAAATACTTACCTTTAATTCTTAAAAGCCACTCCAGCGCTTCCCCTGCCCGTCACAAGCCTCTTCTTTCGTCAGCAATGACGAATCCGGCTTCCTGCAATCACGGCTTCCCCCCCAGAGCAAACATTGCCTGAGGCCAAGCCGTGATTGGAGGAAGCCGGATTTGTCATTTTTGACATATGAAGAGGCTTGCGACAGGCTAGGGAAGAGCTGGAGCGGCTTTCAAGAATTAAAGGTAAGTATTTTAACAAAGGAAGTGAAATGTAAAGTTTGATGAAAGTGCCCGTTTTTAATCAGCTTTTTAAAAAACAGGCACACATTCGTCAAACTTTACATTCACTTTAATATACTTTTTACTTTTGTGATTACCTTGTATCTAAACCTCTTCAGAGTGTCCCTTATCTCAGTTCGGTTGACAGACTTGCATTTTAGCCACTTATAAATAACTCCACAGGAGTGAGCACAATGTTATCTATATGACACACATGAACTAGTGCTGTCTAGCTTTAAAAGAATGTCAAAATGCACTGAGACAAGAGGGGGCCTTCAAGGGCTAGAAATTAGCATATGAGCCTTAGCTGACTGATGTTTCACAGTCAAAAAAGTTTTTTTAAAAAATATTTACACTACTGTTACAACAAATATGAGTGGTGCCACTAACTTGGCAAGTGGGCCTGTCACACACGCTGGAAGGCAGGCAACTTCAATTAGATTACACTAGCAGACTGATGTTTCACAGTCAAAAAAAGTTTTTTTTTTAAATATTTACACTACTATTATAACAAATATGATTGGTGGCACTAGTTGGCAAGTGGGCCTGGCACACACGCTGGCAGGCAGGCAACTGCAATTAGATTACACTAGCAGACTGATGTTTCACAGTCAAAAAAGTTTTTTTTTCAAATATTTACACTACTGTTATAACAAATATGAATGGTGGCACTAACTTGGCAAGTGGGCCTGGCACACACGCTGGCAGGCAGGCAACTTCAATTAGATTACACTAGCAGACTGATGTTTCACAGTCAAAAAAGTTTTTTTTTTAAATATTTACACTACTGTTATAACAAATATGATTGGTGGCACTAGTTGGCAAGTGGGCCTGGCACACACGCTGGCAGGCAGGCAGGCAACTGCAATTAGATTGCACTAGCAGACTGATGTTTCACAGTCAAATTTTTTTAAAAAAATATTTACACTACTGTTACAACAAATATGAGTGGTGCCACTAACTTGGCAAGTGTGCCTGGCACACACGCTGGCAGGCAGGCAACTTCAATTAGATTACACTAGCAGACTGATGTTTTACAGTCAAAAAAGTTTTTTTTTAAATATTTACACTACTGTTATAACAAATATGATTGGTGGCACTAGTTGGCAAGTGGGCCTGGCACACACGCTGGCAGGCAGGTAACTGCAATTAAATAACACTAGCAGACTGATGTAAAAGTTTTTTTTTTTTAAATTTACACTAATGCTAAAACAGATATGAGTGGTGGCACTGAGGAAGTAGGCACAGTATATGCTGTGAGCCTGACACACAGGCTGGCACTAGTGGCAGGCTGGCCTGGCAACTAAAATTAAATAACACTAGCAGACTGATGTAAAAGATTTTTTTTTTTAAATTTACACTAATGTTACAACAGATATGAGTGGTGGCACTGAGGATGGAAGTAGGCACAGTATATGATGTGAGCCTGACACACAGGCTGGCACTAGTGGCAGGCTGGCCTGGCAACTAAAATTAAATAACAATAGCAGACTGATGTAAAAGTCTTTTTTTTAAAAAAATTACACTAATGTTACACCAGATATGAGTGGTGGCACTGAGGCTGTCAGTGGCAGGCTGGTCTGGCAACTGAAATTAGATTACACTAGCAGACTGATGTAAAAGTTTTTTAAAAAAAAATTTACACTAATGTTACACCAGATATGAGTGGTGGCACAGAGCAATTAGGCACAGTATATGCTGAGATCCTGACACACAGGCCTGCTGGCAACTGAAATTAAATAACACTAGCAGACTGATGTAAAAGTTTTTTGGTTTTTTTTAAATTTACACTAATGTTACACCAGATATGAGTGGTGTCAGTGAGCAAGTAGGCACAGTATACGCTGTGAGCCTGACACACAGGCTGGCAGGCAGGCAAATGCAATTAGATTACAAAAAACAAACAAACAAAAAAAAAAAGCAGACTGATGTTCTAGCCCTAAAAAAGGCTTTTTGGGGTGCTGTCTTTACAGCAGAGATCAGATGAGTCCTTCAGGACTGTAGTGGACACTGAATACACTAGCCTAGCTATCAATTTCCCTATAAAATCAGCAGCAGCAGCACTATCACTCCTCTCACTAAGAATGCACGATCAGAATGAATCTAAAATGGCTGCTGCCCAGGAGCAGGGAGGGTCTGGGATGGAGTGTCTGCTGCTGATTGGCTGAAATGTGTCTGCAGACTGTGAGATACAGGGTCAAAGTTTACTCAATGATGACAAATAGGGGGCGGATCGAACATCGCATATGTTCGCCTGCCGCGGTGAATGCGAACAAGCTAAGATCGCCGGGAACTGTTCTCCGGCGAACTGTTTGCGACATCACTAATGAGCCTACCTAGGTTAACAAAGAATACCAAGAAAACAAAGCAAATGTTATAATTATTATTATTATCGGTTATTTGTAGAGCTCCAACAGATTCCGCAGCGCTAATAATAAAGGTAAATTGGAAAGTTGTTTAAAATTGCATGCCCTATCTGAATCATGAAAGTCTAATTTTAACTAGACTGTCCTTTTAACTCGTATTTTAGGGCATTCAGAAGCTAATAATGCATAGAAGGGTAAGGCACAACCACTAGACAACCAAGGATATTGTATTTGTTCTTAAATTAATAATACAGAAAACACCTTCAAAATAAAATCAGTAAAAGTTAAGCATCATGTTGAGAATCAGAAGAGTTAAAGGGACACTGAAGTCAAGATAAACGTTTATGATTCAGAAAGGGCATGCAGTTTTTAAACACTTTCCAATTTACCTCCATTATCAAATCTTTTTTTATGCAGATTTTTCGAGGCACCAGTTCCTACTGAGCATGTGCAGAAGCTCACAGGGTATATGTATACTAGACAGTGATTGGCTGATGTCTGTGACATGATACAAGGGACCAGAAAATGGGAGAAAAATAAATTTGTCAGAAATAATCTACTGATTATTTGAAATTCAGAGTACGTGTTATTGCATTACCTTTTTATTATGCGCTCGTTAATTATATAATTCTACTGCAGTAAGTGGTCCTTTAAAGAGATGGTTTATTGCAACTGGGAGAATTTAGAGGTCGAGGATATATGGCGCCAAAGGAGGAGTTATGAAGAGAGAAGTTAAATGAGGCATTATTTGAGTTTTAGGTCCTGATGATCAAAAACTTGCCAGTATGGAGAGCAATCAAGCAAAACCTATTTATTTTGAGCATTATATTGTAATGCAAGTGTCTCTCACATCCAGAACTTATGTAATGAGATAAATGTCTATCAAGAAAAAACATACGGGTGAGGCTTCTTACATAATTTCACCAGACCAGGGAAAAATGGAACTTGTAGCATAGGGATGAGTTATGTTGAGATGATACTGATACCAATGGAGTTATAAGGAAGGATTGTGGGTTAGATTACAAGTGGAGAGCTAATTTAACGTGACCTGTAAATGGGCAAATTTGGCGTTTTACGGGCGCACATTAAAAAGCCAGCCATTAGGAGTGGCTGGTTAATGCTAATGCCAGATCCCGGTAGCACTTTGCGCTAGGAAAATTAAACAGAGGTCACACCTCTGGTTGAATAAAAAAATGTCCCCCTATTGCCCCCCAAAATAAAGTGTACATTTCCTTTCTAAAAATAAAAATATGACCATCTTTTTTATTAATTAAAATAACTGAACAAAACAGTTATATAAAGGGTTGGTGTGGATGTGGGGTGTTAGAAAAAAACGGCACTGAAAAGTGCCTTTAGGTCTCTGGGGACTGTGTTATCGCTGTTAATATAAGTATATGCTTATATACATATATATTTATGTGTTTGCATTGTTCTCAATTTGTAATACCAGCGCACAATTTTTCACTCCACTCCTAATCTTGCCCTTAATAAGGTAATAGGAAGTGTTATAGGGACTAAGATGACATTTATAGGTTACTGAAGCAATACAAAGGGTTACTGTAAATGAATTAGCAATATAGAATGTTTTTTCAGATTAATCCTGAGGTTATGCTAAGAGATGGTCACCGTATGAGCAGCATAATCTTTTATCATCACTTAATACCTATTAGAAAAAAACACTGTACACCTGCTTAGGATATAAAGCCACAGCATTTAGTTAACATTAATCATAGGTTTACTTAATTTAATAAAACACTTATTTTAATGCATAATATTATCATCACCTGTGGGCTAAATAACACAAGCTACAACCACTTAAAGGGACAGTCTACACCAGAATTGTTATTGTTTTTAAAGATAGGTAATCCTTTTATTACCCATTCCCCAGTTTTGCATAAGCAACACAGTTATATTAATATACTTTTAACCTCTGTGATTACTTTGTATCTAAGCCTCTGCAAACTGCCCCCTTATTTCAGTTCTTTTGACAGACTTGCAGTTTAGCCAATCAGTGTCTGCTCCCACATAACTTCACGTGCACGAGCACAGTGTTATCTATATGAAATACATGAACTAACAATCTCTAGTGGTGAAAAACTGTTAAAATGCATTCTGAAAAGAGATGACCTTCAAGGTCTATGAAATTAACATATGAACCTCCTAGGTTAAGCTTTCAACTAAGAATACCAAGAGAACAAAGCAAAGTTGGTGATAAAAATAAACTGGAACATTGTTTAAAATTGCATGCTCTATCTGAATCATGAAAGTTTATTTTGGCCTAGACTGTCCCTTTAACCCTCTGGAACCTGCTGCACATCAAAATGTGGAGTGGTATTTAAGCCAAACTATATCTACTGTTGCAACATTATCACAAAATAAGGGACATTCTAAAGCAAAAAATACTGATGGTATAATTCGATAGAATGTTTTATTTTTTGCAGCTACTGATATTGTCTTACTATTGGCTAGATTACAAGTGGCATGCAAACATTTTACTTTGAACTAGTAATACCCGCGCTAACCTGCACGTGTTAAAAGTTTACTTCCAGCTGTGTTTATGCGCGATCAAAATGGCTAAATCTAGCCCTATGTTTTTAACTCATGAAATTGGGTTAAACACTTATTAAATGAGGTTGAACTATTAGGTAATGTATAGAGACCCCCAAGCAGGACTGGCTAGTGAGCCAGTCACGGGTATCAGTCTCACATAGACATTAATCAGTGACAGTGTGCTGCTTGGGAGCTGTAATGCCTGCGGTTCCAAAAAAGGATTTTACCAGTGTGTTTATTTCGTAAAATAGGATCAGTAATGCAAAAGTGACATACATTTATTAATATGAGCAAGTCATGTTTGCATTAAAGGGACATTAAGCACTAAATAAATGATATATAGAATGATTCATTCAAAGAAAAGACTAGTCTGAGAATAATATGTAGATTTATTTTTTTAAGTTTTATAAGTTTTTTAAATAGTGTCAAAATAAGTGTAAAGTTTTAGTGCCTATAAAACAATGGGAGCTGCCATGTTGTAACTTAGGTTACTTTAATTGCTGTGGCCTATTAGGGACAGTGATAAATAGGTAACTAGAGTGTGCAGCCAATAATTGTGTGGAATGCAACAGTGTTCTGCACTTCCATTTCCAACAGGAACTGAAATGCTCACAATGCTTACAAGAAAAGGGGACAAAATAATTCATGAAAGTACATTGAAGTGTTATATATATAAAATCTATACAGTCCAGGTGTGTGCACTCTCACCATCCGTCCACAACTGCAAGGGTGCTATAAAACTCAGTGATACTATTTTGAAATAAGCACTAGTCGGCTGAAGTCCAGTGAGTGCTTATTCCAATATATATATATATATATATATATATATATATATAAAATGTATCATTTTATATTACCATCTCAAAGTGTTAAATGTCCCTTTAAAGTGTCCCTTTAAAGGGACAGTCAACACCAGAATTGTTGTTGTTTAAAAAGATAGATAATCCCTTAATTACCAATTCCCCAACACAGTTATAATTATACGTTTTACTTCTGTAATTACCTCAGCAGACTGCCCCCTTGTTTCAGTTCTTTTGACAGACTTGCAGTTAAGCCAATCAGAGCTGTCTCCATGGTAAATTCACGCGCATGAGCCCAATGTTATCTTTATGAAACACATGAACTAGTGGTGAAAAACTATCAAAATGCATTAAGATTAGAGGCGGCCTTCAAAGTCTAAGAAATTAGCATATGAACCTCCTAGGTTTAGCTTTCAACTAAGAATACCAAGAGAGCAAAGCAAAATTGGTGATAAAAGTACATTGGAAATTTGTTTAAAATTACATGCCCTATCTGAATCATTAAAGTTTTTTTTGGACTTGACTGTCCCTTTAATTCAATAGGACATTAATCCAAAATCACTAAAGTTCGAGCCAGATGGAATATGGTATTTTCCATCTATCAAAGCTGTATCCCTAAATAAGGGTCAAATTCTCTAAATATCATTGGTTAAATCACCATGTCGAGGCTCACGTGGACAGATCTCAAAATGAGTCTGAACCTGGAAGTCCCAGTGAGTGGTGAGCTGCCTTCCATAGAAAGTAATAAAGCTCTCTGCAATGCAGAATTGAATAGGGCGGAACTTGTGTAACAGGAAGCCCACAGCACTTATAACAAAGCATTTTGAAACACATGCCAATCAAATTGCTCTGTTTTGTGCATACTTTACACTTTATTGTAGTTTTACATCCACATATTTTTATATCTCTACATAAGAAAATTGTGTATTTATAGAAAAACTTGCCAGCTTATATTTGGAAGATAAATCAGCGAGACTACAGGTGTAAATATAAATATGATATGATGAAAACTTCATACATACCTAAGGAAGACCCCAGTTCTGACCTCTTGCCAGGCTTGCAATAATTTTGTTTTTTACAATAGAAATGTAAAATACACTTTTAATTTTATTATTTTATATAAATTTATTCTTCACATTTGGAAATTACAGTGTACACTAAACACTATTTTTACTGTGTAAATTAAGAACAATGTTGTCACCCTGCATATTTAAAGAAGACCTTTACTGCATAATTTCTAATTTACATTTTTCTCACACTTCAAAGAAAAACTTTAATGCATATTATTAATATGATATTAACACATACTTTGATTATGATTTTTAATTCATACTTCAATATTAATTTCAAAATGCTAATTTTATTGAGCACTATACTGTAATGCATGTCACTGTCCTTTGCATACAGAGATGTAGGTTACTCCCCTTAGGGCTAGATTACCTTTTTTTTATATATTTATTTCTTTGTGGCTGCCAGAAAAAAGAAAAAAAACAAAAACAAAGAAGCCATTCCACATGAATATAAAACTACACCACGCAGGGTGTAAACAAATATACAGCATAAAACGAAGAATATGATTAAATTGCATCATTCACAATATACATAGATATCAAATTATAATGAAACAATCAGTTCTTTTGACTCTGGCAGCTCTTTTTATCATGAACTAAGAAACAAAACACAATCACACAAACAAAAAAAAACCAAAAAAAAAAAACCTAACTTCTCCTTTTCTCTTCCCCCCGCCTCCCCCCCTTCCCCTCTCCCTCCCCCTCTCCTATTTATAATGCCCCTCTGAGATATCAATTTTAGTCTGTCTTTCTTCCTTCAACTCGGAATCTATTACTATATCGATTTTCTATCACATCTATTTCCTCATCTGACTTCTCCAGCCTGTTAAGTTAATCTACCTATAGCTTGAAACCTAATCTGTCGGAAAATCTCCTAATAAAACCAAATCAAAAAAAGGGCTAGATTACCAGTGAAGTTCTAATTACTTCTTTCGCTAGAGTGTAATCCTTTTGCGCTCGTTGGGTTGAGATAGTATTAAGGTTTTTGCTCCAGCACTAATCCAATGAGCTAAAAAAAACGAACTTACACTATTGCACGATATCCTATTCCCCCATAAAAATCAATGGAGTAAAAAAAGTGGAAAAGAGTCGAAAAAAAACCCAACAACAACACCCTACTTGCGCACTATCCTGAATCAACATAACTACTCTAATAACTCCTAAACCGCCACATAGCCCACCGCAAAGTCCCCACTACACTATTAACCCCTAAACTGCCAGCCACCACATTACAAAGTCTTCACTACACTATTAACCCCTAAACTGCCAATGCAAAGTAAGCCCCTACACTATTTACTCCTAAACCGACAGCCCCCCAACAGACAGTAACCCACTAACATCTAAACCCCCTAACCTAACACCCTCTAAATTAATCCAAAATAGACAAGCCCTACCTTTACCAAAAAATAACTAACTACTTTTAAAAAAATAAAAACTTACCTGAGAAATTAAAAAAAAAAACCTACATTAGCGAGCCACCAGTGGTCTTATTCTAAAAAGTCTACAAAGAAACAATAAAAAGATAAAATGCTGTTTGAATAATGGCTACAAAATATTGCTGCTTTGATATTGTGTCAGCGTATTGTTCAAAATAATTGGCAGAAGATGTAGGCGATGATATAAGACTATATCCAATTTGTCTTACATAAGACTGGATTATTTAGTTTTTTATGTCCTCTTTAAAAACTTGCAAGTAGTCAGAAGTCAGTTAATGATATTAGAGACCATCATGCAGTACAATCACCAATCTCACCAAGTCTTACTGTTTATACATTTTTGACTTAGTGTGCATGTGGAAAGGTAGTCAAGCTGATAGAAATGACTCACCAGAATTTGAAATTCTTATTCTCTGCTATGTATTTTAGCCAAAGTCCACACCAAACCCTCTGCATTCTCCTTCACAGTTCAGAAGCCATTGCCCTAAAGTGATCAAGCTCTTTTTGTGACAAAAAACCTACCAGCCTCTAACATTAACCCACCCCACCCCCAAAAAAATCTAAAAAAAATAGTCTTAAAAGTTCCCTGAAAGGGCATTTAGCTGGGCATTGCCCTTAAAAGGACATTTAGCACTTTTGCTGCCCAGATTTTAAAAAAATCCCTAATCTTAAAAAACCCACCCCCCAAAAAAAAAAAAAAACTTATACTAAACCCCAAGATGATACTCACCAAAGATGATAGTGGTGCTCTATCTTCTACTGGGCGGTGGTCCTTCATCCTGAAATATACTCATATATAAGACCAGCACTATTATCAGTGTAACAGGGAACCACCATGAGCTACTGCCAAGCTCACATCCAATATGATATACAGAAAAAGGTAGCCCCATAACATATAAAAATCCCTTTATTGTCTCAACATGGGCATCAAAAGACAAAATACGTTTTGGGGGTATCACATGATTAAAGGGGCATTATACACTAAATTTTTCTTTACATAAATGTTTTGTAGATGATCCATTTATATAGCCCATACAGGTTTTTTTTTATTTTAAAAAATGTATGTTTTTCTTATTTTTAAATGACATTGCTCTGATTTTCAGACTCCTAACCAAGCCCCAAAGTTTTAGGAGAATACAGACGTATACCTACTCCAGCTTGCTCCATTGTGTAAAGGGTCTTTTCATATGCAAGGGAAGGGGCAGGGGGTGAGTGTCTGCTATTTCCCATTTGCAGTGGGTGTTCTAGCTACCTTTTTAACAGAGTTAAACTGGAAGCTTCTAAGTACGTTTTTAAACGGGTTTAATACTGGATTTTTAGATCAGTATCTGTGCATATTATTCTTTATAGTAGTGTATATTACATGCAGTTATCTGAAAATTGGTGTATACCCCCCCAAAATTATGTTTTTTGTCTTTGGATCTTATCCTCATTCCGACGGCGGTGGTCTTCATCCATTTTCAACACGGAGGTCCTCTTAATGCGGTCACCAGCTACACACTGAATTTTGAATATTGGGATACCCTAGCATTCCTATTGGCTGATTTGCATGTTCAAATTCAAATAAGCCAATAGAATGAAATTTTTCATTCTATTGGCTGATTTGAATTTGAACATGCAAATCATCAAATAGGAATGCGCAACCCAACGTGCGCAAAAACATTACTTCTAGCAAAGTTTGTGCTCGAGCAGGAGCAATAAATAGCGCACCACTTGTAAACTAGCCCTTATTCTGAATGCTTTACAGTTGGCTGGTATGTAATTTTTTTTCAGTACCACAGAAATTAAAGTCTAATTTCCTTTATCCGTTACAATACTGTGGTATCAGTGTGTTATTTAGTCAAGCAATATTTCCCAGAGGAATGCTTTTACATTGCTGATAACAGCTTTTAATAGCACTGAATCAGCAATGGGCGTGAGTAATTTGTTTCCGAGAAATATCACTGATCTCTAGCATTGGCTCTAACACAATCAATGACCTGAGTTGTAGAGAAATTGGAATACCGGTTTAAATATTTATCAATGAAGGACGTTTTTGGCAAGACTGAAATCTATGCTACTGTAATGAATGAAATAGTATAAATCTCAAACATTATTTCGCTAATGCATTTGCCCTTAGATCAATATAAAGCCTCTATACCTTTTCTAAGCATTTTTATATTGGTAAGAGTATTAACCCTTTCTAAGGGCTGCAAATGCATAGAGAAGCAACGAGAAGGAGTATATAGACAGAGGTTAAATGAGAAGTGATACTTACAGAGGGGATGTATAGCAGTATGATAAATTCTCTGTACACAGAGGCTTAACAACAGGATTATTAGATTGCTTATACAGATAAAATGCACAGAGTGAGGCAATGCACTGATTACTTCATGCTCACATAGCATTGCAAATCAAAGTGCTGCAGTGCCAAATGGAAATCTCACGTAATGTCAGCATTCCAAAAGCCTTAGAGAAAAATCATGTATTTTCCATTTCACAAAAACAACATGAGTCTTCTATTTAATTAATTGGCAAGGGTGCACCGCAAGTGGATAAAAAAGGGGTCTGATTTCCTTAAGAAAGTTTTCAAAGTGTAAAAGCACCAGTCATAAATTTCCACCTCTTTATGCATCTTGACAATGTCAAATGCACACTTTATTTAATTAACTAAGTGGCATAGCTATCACACACTATACTGTGAACTGTTTAATTTAAACAGTGTTGCTGCATCATTTTTTGTGTCTGTCTCTATGATTGTCGGACCTGATGATATGTATTATATTTTGCGTAGAATATATTTAAGGAAACAATTTTACACACTCTTGTACCAGGTTATTAATTTTTCAATCTACTATAATAATAATTATTATAATAATAATAATACAAATAATAATAATAACGAAACATAACTATCAAATTCAATACAATATTATTGGTGTTTGTAATATGGAAGTTAAAATGGAAGTGCTATGGATTGCCCTTTAGTGATGTTAGTGCACCATACTGCTGTCATTTTTACAGTCCACTTGTAATCTAAGCTGAAATGTACTTTCCTAAACTGAAAATTTTAATTAGACAAATTACTATTACAGAGATTTTATTAAGAACAGGGGTTTTCAAACCTGTCCTTAGTCCTCTCTAACAGGAGAATTTTCCAGGATATCTGAACTTTAGCACAGGTAAAATATGGCTATTAACCTGCTCTTACCAAACATAATCCTGAAAATTTGGCCTTCAGGAAGGCCTGAGCCTGAGGACAGGTTTGAAATCCCTTAATTTAGACTATATACTAGTAGAGAGGTATGTAACTGTTGTTCTCTTCACCCTTATAATCTCACACAGAAGTGTAACTACAAGGTTTTAGAGGTCTTAATTAAGACTGGGCTCACATATCTAGGAGGCCCACCAGGCCCAATCAGTAGAAGTGTTGCTAAAGGGAACCTGGTGGGGCTTGGACACCACCTGCATACTGGCTGCCCCCTTCCCTGCAAAACAGAGTTTAACATGTGTGCAGAAAGTGTATGGATTTGCCTCTACAAATATAGTGACAGGTTTTTCAAGATGGCTGCCACTGTGTTATACTGAAAAGCCTTCACAAGTGCATATCTTCTGGACTAACCAAGAGAGGAATATAACTCACATTCACATAGAAGTACCTCTTCTTGCTCCTATGTGGTTGCCAGCTTCTGCTTACTACAAACAACCAGAAAAGGAGATAATGAAATGGGTGTCCCTCCACAGCTTTTGCCCCCATCCAGCAAAGTCTAGTATCAAACCCACAATTACAAATGACTAACATCTTGTCTATCCAAATTCATATAGAACCCAGACACCAGATTTTGGTACACAATTTGTAGTTAGACTGTTAGCAAATATAACAATAATTTGTAAGAATAATAATGGTAATGCTAATTAAGTAAACACATTGTACATTGGGGGTTGAGGAACCCATTAATGACATAAAAATAACACAAAAAAAGTTGTATTGTTTATAAATGCCTAGATTTAGAGTTCTGCATTAGCCATCAAAACCAGCGTTAGGGGGTCCTAACGCTGGTTTTGTCCTACCGCTGGTATTTAGAGTCTTGTAGGTAAGGGTCTAATGCTCACTTTCCAGCCGCGACCGCAGATCCCCTTATGTCAATTGCGTATCCTATCTTTTCAATGGGATCTTTCTAACGCCGGTATTTAGAGTCTTGGCTGAAGTGAGCGTTAGAAATCTAACGACAAGACTCCAGCCGCAGAGAAAAGCCAGGAGTTAAGAGCTTTCTGGGCTAACGCCGGTTCATAAAGCTCTTAACTACTGTGCTCTAAAATACACTAACACCCATAAACTACCTATGTACCCCTAAACCGAGGTCCCCCCACATCGCCGCCACTCTATTAATTTTTTTTAACCCCTAATCTGCCAACCGCACACCGCCGCAACCTACATTATCCCTATGTACCCCTAATCTGCTGCCCCTAACACCACCGACACCTACATAATATTTATTAACCCCTAATCTACCCCCCCCCAACGTCGCCAGCTACCTACCTACAATTATTAACCCCTAATCTGCTGACCGGACCTCACCGCTACTATAATAAATGTATTAACCCCTAAAGCTAAGTCTAACCCTAACACCCCCCTAAGTTAAATATAATTTTTATCTAACGAAATAAAATAAATCTTATTAAATAAATTATTCCTATTTAAAGCTAAATACTTACCTGTAAAATAAACCCTAATATAGCTACAATATAAATAATAATTATATTGTAGCTATTTTAGGATTTATATTTATTTTACAGGCAACTTTGTATTTATTTTAACCAGGTACAATAGCTATTAAATAGTTAATAACTATTTAATAGCTACCTAGCGAAAAGAAATACAAAATGACTTGTAAAATAAATCCTAACCTAAGTTACAATTAAACCTAACACTACACTATCAATAAATTAATTAAATAAACTACCTACAACTATCTACAATTAAATCAACTAAACTAAATTACAAAAACAAACAAACACTAAATTACAAAAAAAAAACAAAACACAAAATTACAAAAAATTAAAAAAGATTACAAGAATTTTAAACTAATTACACCTACTCTAAGCCCCCTAAAAAAATAACAAAGCCCCCCAAAATAAAAAATGCCCTACCCTATTCTAAAATAAATATTTTACAGCTCTTTTACCTTACCAGCCCTTAAAAGGGCCTTTTGTGGGGCATGCCCCAAAGAATTCTGCTCTTTTGCCTGTAAAAAAAACATACAATACCCCCCCCAACTTTACAACCCACCACCCACATACCCCTAATCTAACCCAAACCCCCCTTAAATAAACCTAACACTAAGCCCCTTAAGATCTCCCTACCTTGTCTTCACCACACCGGGTATCACCGATCCATCCAGAAGAGGGTCCGAAGTCTTCATCCAATCCGGGCGATGTCTTCATCCAAGAAGAGGTCCATCATCCGGCTGAAGTCTTCATCCAAGCGGGGGCTAAAGAGGTCCATCATCCGGCTGAAGTCTTCTATCAGCGGAATCTTCAATCTTCTTTCTTCGGCTCCATCTTCATCCAGCCGACGCGGAACATCCTTCCTCTATGATGAACTCCCGATGAATGAAGGTTCCTTTAAGGGACATCATCCAAGATGGCATCCCTCGAATTCTGATTGGCTGATAGGATTCTATCAGCCAATCGGAATTAAGGTAGGAATAATCTGATTGGCTGATGGAATCAGCCAATCAGATTGAGCTCGCATTCTATTGGCTATTCCGATTAGCCAATAGAATGTGAGCTCAATCTGATTGGCTGATTGGTTCAGCCAATCGGATTGAACTTCAATCTGATTGGCTGATTCCATCAGCCAATCAGATTATTCCTACCTTAATTCCGATTGGCTGATAGAATCATATCAGCCAATTGGAATTCGAGGGACGCCATCTTGGATGACGTCCCTTAAAGGAACCTTAATTCGTCAGGAGTTCGTCGTGGAGCAAGGATGTTCCCCGTCGGCGGGATGAAGATGGAGCCGGAAGAAAGATGATTGAAGATGCCGCTTGATAGAAGAATTCAGCCGGATGATGGACCTCTTCAGCCCCCGCTTGGATGAAGACTTCGGACCCTCTTCTGGACGGATCGGTGATACCCGGCGTGGTGAAGACAGGATAGGGAGATCTTCAGGGGCTTAGTGTTAGGTTTATTTAAGGGGGGTTTGGGTTACATTAGGGGTATGTGGGTGGTGGGTTGTAATGTTGGGGGGGGGTATTGTATGTTTTTTTTACAGGCAAAAGAGCAGAATTCTTTGGGGCATGCCCCGCAAAAGGCCCTTTTAAGGGCTGGTAAGGTAAAAGAGCTGTAAAATATTTATTTTAGGATAGGGTAGGGCATTTTTTATTTTGGGGGGCTTTGTTATTTTTTTAGGGAGCTTAGAGTAGGTGTAATTAGTTTAAAATTCTTGTAATCTTTTTTATTTTTTGTAATTTAGTGGTTTTTTTTTGTAATTTAGTGTTTGTTTGTTTTTTTGTAATTTAGTTTAGTTGATTTAATTGTAGATAATTGTAGGTAGTTTATTTAATTAATTTATTGATAGTGTAGTGTTAATTGTAAGTTAGGTTAGGATTTATTTTACAGGTAATTTTGTATTTCTTTTAGCTAGGTAGCTATTAAATAGTTATTACCTATTTAATAGCTATTTTACCTGGTTAAAATAAATACAAAGTTGCCTGTAAAATAAATATAAATCCTAAAATAGCTACAATATAATTATTATTTATATTGTAGCTTTATTAGGGTTTATTTTACAGGTAAGTATTTAGCTTTAAATAGGAATAATTTATTTAATAATAATTATTTTATTTCGTTAGATAAAAATTATATTTAACTTAGGGGGGTGTTAGTGTTAGGGTTAGACTTAGCTTTAGGGGTTAATACATTTATTAGAGTAGCGGTGAGGTCCGGTCGGCAGATTAGGGGTTAATAATTGTAGGTAGGTAGCGGCGACGTTGGGGGCGGCAGTTTAGGGGTTAATAAATATAATATAGGGGTCGGTGGGGGTTAGGGGCAGCATATTAGGGGTTCATAGGGATAACGTAGGTTGCGGCGGTGTACGGAGCGGCAGATTAGGGGTTAATTGTATAATGCAGGTGTCAGCGATAGCGGGGGCGGCAGATTAGGGGTTATTAAGTGTTAGGTTAGGGGTGTTTAGACTCGGGGTTCATGTTAGGGTATTAGGTGCAGACTTAGGAAGTGTTTCCCCATAGGAAACAATGGGGCTGCGTTAGGAGCTGAACGCTGCTTTTTTGCAGGTGTTAGGTTTTTTTTTCCAGCTCAAACTGCCCCATTGTTTCCTATGGGGGAATCGTGCACGAGCACGTTTTTGAAGCTGGCCGCGTCCGTAAGCACCGCTGGTATTGAGAGTTGCAGTGGCGGTAAATTATGCTATACGCTCCCTTTTTGGAGCCTAACGCAGCCCTTCTGTGAACTCTAAATACCAGCGGTATTTAAAAGGTGCGGGGGAAAAAAAGCATGCGTAGCTAACGCACCCCTTTGGCCGCAGAACTCTAAATCTAGCCGAAAGTAAATACTACTTACTTTTTTACTCTTTTTGTTATTTTTCACATTATTAGTGTACTGTACCTTGGAAACTCATGTATCATTTGGGGCTTGATGATTGTAACCTTGTTGTTTTTATAATGATATAATGTAAAGCTGTTCGCACTGGATTGCGAATATACAATTATAACAATTGACGGTGTTCATATTTGATTGCGTGTATTTGTTCCCATATGGTCGTATTTGCTATGTTTGCCATATGTTTTTTTTTCTGATTGCGTAATTATCATTACTCACTATGTTCATTGAATTACGCCTTTTTCTGATTGTGTTAAAAGTTATTTTTTGTATGTGTAATTTCACAAAGTTTTTAATTTGTTACATTACTTTGCAAATGTTATTATTGATATATTTTGCTAATACAAAATTCATTGTGTAAATTGATTGTCATTTTTTAGCAAGTACATTTTGTAAGCGTAATTTTTTAATGAAACAGTCAGCTCCAAAATGTTTATTGTTTAAAAAGATAGATAATCCCTTTATTACCCATTCCCCAGTTTTGCACAGGACACATGGTTATATTAATATACTTTTTACTTCTGTGATTACCTTGTATCTAAGCATCGTCTGACAGCCCCCTTATCACATGGCTATTTATTTATTATCTCTTGGCTTGCATTTTAGCCAATTAGTGCTGTGTCAGCCACAACTCCAGGAGCATGAGCACAATGTTATCTCTAGGGTCGACCTGAATAAGCAGTCTCCTTTTGTGAAAAGCAAATAAAAAAACATGTGATAAGAGGCTGTCTGTAGTGGATTAGAAACAGGCAGAAATGTAGAGGTTTAAACAAATAACAAAGGCCTCGCTTCCATTGAGTCGTTAAAAATGGAGCCGTAAGCTACCGAAGCGGCCGACAGCTAAAAGTAATTTACGGCTGCATTTTAGTACCAGGTTTCCATTGAAAAGATTAGCGTGTTGCGCGCAGTCGCTCTTTTCGTGTAGCTGTAAGTTAACGTTGTGTTAACGCTTCCATCTGACGTCGGATTTCTTGAAAATCAATTAGTTGCTAAGGTAACCCGACCTTACGCTATAGAATTTACGTTTAACGTCCGTGCTTCTTACCTGTGATCGCCTCCCAAGAAAAATAAAAAAACACATCCATATTTTTAATAATCAAATACTATTTTCTAATATAATTATATTTAACACTTCATAAATATAAGTAATATTTCTTGCTGCCCTAGGCATAGGTCTAGTTTGCATTCTGTAGATATGTTCTTGCATATATTATTATATTTAAATATATACTGATATTTCTATTAGAATATAAGTTCAACTATTTCTATACATGAGACAACAATAAATATTACTTATAACAATTTATTTCTACATTAAAACACTTGCATTATTTGCAAGTTTTATAATTTCAATAGAAAATAGGTCTCAAAAAGCACAATTTTCCTCTTTTACACCTAGTTGAGCTGGGGGTAATATATCTCAATGTATCGACAGCCTCCGACAATGTATTAACGGTTAGCGCTTTCATTGGAAACCTGGTATAATTTATCGATTAACGGCTTCTATTACTTTCTATGGGACGCGAAGATCTTTTCGGCAGCCGAAGTCCGGCTGCCGATATCGAGTTATAACGCGCCATTGGAAACAGTCGATAAACGATATTGCTTCCGACAGCATATTTATCGGTTTGTGAGTGCACGCAAACTGAATTACGACTCAATGGAAGCGAGGCCAATGTTGGTTGTGCAAAGCTGGGGAATGGGTAGTAAAGGCATTATCTAGCTTTTTAAACAATAACAATTTTAGTGTTGACTGTCCTTTTAATTAAATTTTCTAAGTGTAAATAAAGGAAATAACTTTTTTTTATTTACAAATGATGTATAAACAATATAAATGTGCTATATCTCGTTCAAAAATAATTATTTATTATTTGATCTATAACACTGCTGTCAGGGTCCTGTGAAGAGAATTCAGTTGACATTATCTCAATTTATCCTATATAATAAATGGCCAAGTATGTTTGTCAGATGCAGTCATGCGCAGTAGAGACTGCACGTGACAAACATACCTGGCCGTTTGGATCCTGACACTCAGCACTCAGCACAGAGCAAGGCTGAAGCGAGTGTCAGGGGGCGTGGCTGATGGGAGCGTTTTAATGGGAGCGTGGCCGGGTGCAGCGAGGGGCGTGACCGGGGTGTGACGATGGGTGTGACCGGGTGCAGCGAGGGGAGTGGCCAGGCGGGGTGTCACCGCAATGGGGCGTGGCCGGACGGGGTGCCGCAAAGGGGGCTTGGCCAGAGAGGCAAAGGGTTTGAAACACAGAGCCAGAGAGGGAACAAGAGATGGGTGTAGAAGGGCCAAAGAGGGTGGGAGAGAGCCAAATAGAGGGGGGGAGAGAGCCAAATAGAGGGGAGAGAGAGCCAAAGAGGGGGAAGAGAGAGAGCAAAAGAGGAAAGAGAGCAAAAGAGGGGAGAGAGCCAAAGAGGGGGGGGGGGAGAGAGAGTCAAAGAGGGGAGAGAGCCAAAGAGGGGGAGAGAGAGCCAAAGAGTGGAGAGCAAAAGAGGAAAGAGAGCCAAAGAGGAGAGAGCAAAAGAGGAAAGAGAGCCAAAGAGGAGAGAGAGCAAAAGAGGGGAGAGAGCCAAAGAGGGGGGAGAGAGAGCCAAAGAGGGGGGAGAGAACAAAAGAGGGGGCAGATAGAGAAAAATAGAGGGGGGGAGAGAGACAAATAGAGGGGGCAGAGAGCCAAAGGGGGGGAGAGAGAGCCAAAGAGGGAGAAGAGAGAGAGCAAAAGAGGAAAGAGAGCCAAAGAGGAGAGAGCAAAAGAGGGGAGAGAGCCAAAGAGGGGGGAGAGAGAGCCAAAGAGGGGGGGAGAGAGAGCCAAAGAGGGGAGAGCAAAAGAGGAAATAGAGCCAAAGAGGAGAGAGTAAAAGAGGAAAGAGAGCCAAAGAGGAGAGAGAGCAAAAGAGGGGAGAGAGCCAAAGAGGGGGGAGAGAGAGCCAAAGAGGGGGGGAGAGAACAAAAGAGGGGGCAGAGAGAGCAAAAGAAAGGGGGGAGAGAGCCAAAGAGGGGAGCGAGAGAGCAAAAGAGGGGAGAGAGAGCGCAAAGGAGAGGGGGAGAGAGCGCAAAAGAGAGGGGGAGAGAGCGCAAAAGAGAGGGGGGAGAGAGAGCAAAAGCGAGGGGGGAGAGAGAGCAAAAGAGAGGAGGGAGACTGCTGTACTGCAAAAAATGGCCCGTGTACGGGCTTTAGTACTAGTTAATTATAATTCATCTCAAGTTCAGTATTATTTTCTATGGCTAGATTATGTAGCATACAGCAAAAAGTGATGATGTCTGCAGACTCTGGGCTAATTTACGAGTGGCATGCTGACTGTATCGTGCAAGTGATATCGGATTTTTTCAGATTTTTACACACTATGGAAATAGCAAACATATTAAATATTTAAAAAAAGGTTTATAATTCAATAAAAAAATATTTTAAAAATGATTTAAAGCATATGGTGTATGAGAAGGTGTTAGACTCGGAAGGGATCAAAGGTATATATGTGTGTGTGTGTGTGTATGTATATACAGTTCCTACTGTAGGTCCTGTATTTAAGGACTGGGAATTTAAGAGAAAAACATGCACAAAATACCAGAGACATTTTTGTGTTTTTGCTATAACTCTATTAAAACAGAAATAGAGCCTTGTTTTTTTTTTATTTACCTTTCAAACTATATATATATAAAAAAAAATTTAGTAGACGGCCCAAGGTATTGATCTAGGCCAATTGTGATATATTTCATGCAACTATTTCGCCACCAAATGCGATGTGGTGGGCTAACCAAACATCCAGACGATTTGAGTTACATATTAACACTGCTGGTAATGATGAATTCCTGCACATAGGAGATTAAGAATCTTTATGTGTAAAGCATAACACTTGGGAGGAGTGTATTTTGGGAATTGTGTTTTAACAACAAGAAATTACCCGTCATAGGGCCGGATTATGAATGTTGCGCTAACAGTTACTCGCGAGCGATATCGGGTTTATCACAGCTGTTTGCCTGCAATGCATGTAGTACTCGTATTACGTAATATGTTGAAAGTAAAGTCGATTGAATTTAATGCGCTTCGGGATAGTGTACCCTCAGAACTCTGGTTAACTGTTTTGTGAAAAAGAAAAGTCACAAAACACATTAAAAATAGATTTAAAAGTACAGTTACACACATAATAACATATGGACTCAAAGATATGAGGTCTCAGGTGTGCAAAGGACTTTCACATAGAGAAACATGCATATACATGTCTATGTTTATATGTTTGTACATATGTATTTATATATGAATTTACAGAAATATACACATATAAACATATGTATATACATAATATACATCTATAGACATGTTTATGTATCTCTACGTTAAAGCCCTTTGCAGCCATTATTTTTTAACACTGAGATACATACATATACAGTCGTATGCAAAAGTTAAGGCATCCCTGGCAATTTCCATGATTTTTATTTATAAACAATTGGGTGTTTGGATCTGCAATTTCATTTTGATCTATCAAATAACTGAAGGACACAGTAATATTTCAGTAGTGAAATGAGGTTTATTGGATTAACAGAAAATTTGCAATATGCATCAAAACGAAATTAGACAGGTGCATAAATTTGGGCACCCCAACAGAAATAGTGCATCAATATTTAGTAGAGCCTCCTTTAGCAGAAATAACAGCCTCTAGATGCTTCCTATAGCCTGTAATGAGTGTGTGGATTCTGGATGAAGGAATTTAGGACCATTCCTCCTTGCAAAACATCTCCAGTTCAGTTAAGTTTGAAGGATTCCGAGCATGGGCAGCCCACTTCAAATCACCCCACAGGGTCCCCCTCTCTTTTGCGCTCTCTCCCCCTCTCTTTTGCGATCTCTCCCCACTCTCTTTTGTGCTCTCTCTCTCCCCCCTCTCTTTTGCACTCTCTCTCTTCCCCCTCTCTTTTGCGGTCTCTCTCTCCCCCCTCTCTTTTGCTCTGTCTCTCTCCCCATCCCTCTCTTTTGCTCTTTCTCCCCCTCTCTTTTGCACTCTCTCCCACCTCTCTTTTGCGCTCTCTCCCCCCTCTCTTTTGCGCTCTCTCTCTCCCCCTCTCTTTTGCGACCTCTCCCCACTCTCTTTTGTGCTCTCTCTCCCCCCTCTCTTTTGCTCTGTCTCTCTCCCCATCCCTCTCTTTTGCTCTTTCTCCCCCTCTCTTTTGCGCTCTCTCCCACCTCTCTTTTGTGCTCTCTCTCCCCATCTCTTTTGCACTCTCTCTATCCCCCCTCTCTCTCTCCCCCTCCCTTTTGTGCTCTCTCTCTCCCCCTCTCTTTTGCGCTCTCTTTCTCCCCCCCCCCTATTTTGTGCTCTCTCCACTTCTCTTTTGTGCTCTCTCTTTCCCTCTCTTTTGCGCTCTCTCTCTTTCCCCCTCTCTTTTGCGTTCTCTCTCCCACCTCTCTTTTGCTCTCTCTCTCCATCCCTCTCTTTTGCTCTCTCTTCTCTTCTCTTTTGCTCTCTCTCTTTCCCCCTCTTATTTTCTCTCTCCCCCTCTCTTTTGCTCTCTCTCTCTTCCCTCTAATTTGCTCAATACCATCTCTTTTGCTCTTTCCCCTCTATTTTACTCTCTCTCCCCCCTCTCTTTCTATCTCTCTCCCCTTCTCTTTCTATCTCTCTCCCCTCTATCCCTCTCACACGCGCGACCGTGCTCGGCCGCTCCCCTGTCATGCTCCCTTTCATGTCCGGCCACGCCCCCCACGCCGTTCATGCCCGGCCACGCCCACACCAGCTTTTCAGGTAGGTACTCTAAGACCAGGTGTGTTTGTCCTCGTGTACAGTCTCTACTGCCCATGACAGCTTCGGACAAACACACTTGGCCTATTATTATATAGGATAGTTACATTGTAGCTATCTTAGGTTTTATTTTTATTTTACAGCTAAGTTTGTATTTATTTTAACTAGGTAGACTAGTTAGTAAATAGTTATTAATTATTTACTAGCTACTTAGTTAAAATAAATACAAATTTACCTGTAAAATAAAACCTAACCTGTCTTACACTAACACCTAACATTACACTACAATTAAATAAATTACATTTATTAAATATAATTAACTAAATTACAAAAGAATAAATAAACGTCTTCCTATGGGAATGAACAAGGAGTGTGACATCAATTATAGATGGCATACATAGATATTATCGAGTGTCATTCTCCCCACTTCATTAATCCCAAAAATCATGATTGGTTATTCAGGTGTCACATAATATCATTAAATGTACATAAATATTTATATTTATGTTTTGTAATTTACGTTTGTTTAAAGGATAATCCAGTATGTGTATATATATATTGTACCATAACTAATGTATGGTATGTTTTTTATCATAACATATGTTATTGGTTCATATCTCTGTAGGATCTGTCTTTTACACCAGTGTCCATGTTCATATGAATTTACCTGTATTCACTTACCTGTTTATATGTATGTTTTGCTTTTGTTTTTAATTGGTTAAATCCATTCAGGATATTCGTATATAAAGGGCTCTAAGAGTGTAATCAGTATGTTTATAAGTAAGCACCACTAGGGGGCACAAAACGTGTCAGACGTCTTGTCTGTTTGTCTTTTTGTCCCATGTCTGTGCACCCCAGTAATGGACTTTTAACTTCTTGAAATAAATTCTGATATTTTATTCAGCACCATAAAGTAGTGCCTGCATTTTCCCTTCTGCTCAAAAAAGTGGGTAACATGTTTGTTTAACATCTACAAAATTGCAGTATGTTGTACAACTCTAATAACACAAACATTATCTAATCCTATAGAATATATGTAATAAACTAAACATATTTTTTTATAAGTAGAACATATATTCTCTATGCTAATAATTTAAACCATGAATTAATAAACAATAACTTTTTAAAATATTAAATTGACAGGGTACTCTGGGGAAATAATATGCAATTTAATTAGGAAACCTTTGTTTAGCATCAGTCTTCTTAAAATATTTCTGATTTGTAGCACAGTGCTTAGTTATATGAGTTTATGTTAATATTGTTTCTGTGTCTTGGTGGAGGGTATCCCTTTTTTAGTTTAAAAAAAATTGGTTTAAATTTACATCAATTTCTTTTCTTAAGCCTAGATTTGGAGTTTGGCGTTAGCCGTGAAAACCAGCGTTAGAGGCTCCTAACGCTGGTTTTAGGCTAACTCCGGTATTTGGAGTCACTCAAAATAGGGTCTAACGCTCACTTTTCAGCCGCGACTTTTCCATACCGCAGATCCCCTTACGTCAATTGCGTATCCTATCTTTTCAATGGGATCTTTCTAACTCCGGTATTTAGAGTTGTGTCTGAAGTGAGCGTTAGAACTCTACCGACAAGACTCCAGCCGCAGGAAAAAAGTCAGTAGTTAAGAGCTTTCTGGGCTAACGCCGGTTCATAAAGCTCTTAATTACTGTGCTCTAAAGTGCACTAACACCCATAAACTACCTATGTACCCCTAAACTGAGGCCCCCCCACATCGCCGCCACTCGATTAAATTTTTTTAACCCCTAATCTGCCGACCGCCACCTACGTTATACTTATGTACCCCTAATCTGCTGCCCCTAACACCTCCGACCCCTATATTATATTTATTAACCCCTAATCTGCCCCCCACAACGTCGCCTCCACCTGCCTACACTTATTAACCCCTAATCTGCCGAGCGGACCGCACCGCTATTATAATAAAGTTATTAACCCCTAATCCGCCTCACTAACCCTATAATAAATATTATTAACCCCTAATCTGCCCTCCCTAACATCGCCGACACCTAACTTCAATTATTAACCCCTAATTTGCCGACCGGAGCTCACCGCTATTCTAATAAATGTATTAACCCCTAAAGCTAAGTCTAACCCTAACACTAACACCCCCCTAAGTTAAATATAATTTTAATCTAACGAAATTAATTAACTCTTATTAAATAAATTATTCCTATTTAAAGCTAAATACTTACCTATAAAATAAACCCTAATATAGCTACAATATAAATTATAATTACATTGTAGCTATTTTAGGATTAATATTTATTTTACAGGCAAATTTGTAATTATTTTAACCAGGTACAATAGCTATTAAATAGTTAAGAACTATTTAATAGTTACCTAGTTAAAATAATAACAAAATTACCTGTAAAATAAATCCTAACCTAAGTTACAATTAAACCTAACACTATACTATCATTAAATTAATTAAATAAACTACCTACAATTACCTACAATTAAACCTAACACTACACTATCAATACATTAATTAAATACAATACCTAAAAATAACTACAATGAAATAAACTATCTAAAGTACAAAAAATAAAAAAGAACTAAGTTACAAAAAATAAAAAAATATTTACAAACATAAGAAAAATATTACAGCAATTTTAAACTAATTACACCTACTCTAAGCCCCCTAATAAAATAACAAAGACCCCCAAAATAACAAAATGCCCTACCCTATTCTAAATTACTACATTTCAAAGCTCTTTTACCTTACCAGCCCTGAACAGGGCCCTTTGCGGGGCATACCCCAAGAAGTTCAGCTCTTTTGCCTGTAAAAAAAAACATACAATACCCCCCCCCCAACATTACAACCCACCACCCACATACCCCTAATTTAACCCAAACCCCCCTTAAATAAACCTAACACTAAGCCCCTGAAGATCTTCCTACCTTGTCTTCACCCTACCAGGTTCACCGATCCGTCCTGAAGAGCTCCTCCGATGTCCTGATCCAAGCCCAAGCGGGGGGCTGAAGAGGTCCATGATCCAGCGGAAGTCTTCATCCAATCGGGAGCTGGAATGGAATCAGCCAATCAGAATCAAGATCAATCCGATTGGCTGATCCAATCAGCCAATCAGATTGAGCTCTCATTCTATTGGCTGATCGGAACAGCCAATAGAATGCAAGCTCAATCTGATTGGCTGATCGAATCAGCCAATTGGATTGAATTTGATTCTGATTGGCTGATTCCATCAGCCAATCAGAATATTCCTACCTTAATTCCGATTGGCTGATAGAATCCTATCAGCCAATCGGAATTCGAGGGACGCCATCTTGGATGACGTCCCTTAAAGAAACCGTCATTCGGCTAGTAGGCGTCGGGAGAAGAGGATGTTCCGCGTCGGAGGTCTGCAAGATGGATCCGGAAGAAAGAAGATTGAAGATGCCGTTGATAGAAGACTTCATCCGGATCATGGACCTCTTCAGCTCCCGCTTGGATGAAGACTTCATCCGGATCATGGACCTCTTCAGCTCCCGCTTGGATGAAGACTTCAGCCGGATCATGGACCTCTTCAGCCCCCCACTTGGGCTTGGATCAGGACATCGGAGGAGCTCTTCAGGACGGATCGGTGAACCTGGTAGGGTGAAGACAAGGTAGGAAGATCTTCAGGGGCTTAGTGTTAGGTTTATTTAAGGGGGGTTTGGGTTAGATTAGGGGTATGTGGGTGGTGGGTTGTAATGTTGGGGGGGGGTATTGTATGTTTTTTTTTACAGGCAAAAGAGCTGAACTTCTTGGGGCATGCTCCGCAAAGGGCCCTGTTCAGGGCTGGTAAGGTAAAAGAGCTTTGAAATGTAGTAATTTAGAATAGGGTAGGGCATTTTGTTATTTTGGGGGTCTTTGTTATTTTATTAGGGGGCTTAGAGTAGGTGTAATTAGTTTAAAATTGTTGTAATATTTTTCTTATGTTTGTAAATATTTTTTTATTTTTTGTAACTTAGTTCTTTTTTATTTTTTGTACTTTAGATAGTTTATTTCATTGTAGTTATTTGTAGGTATTGTATTTAATTAATGTATTGATAGTGTAGTGTTAGGTTTAATTGTAGGTAATTGTAGGTAGTTTATTTAATTAATTTAATGATAGTATAGTGTTAGGTTTAATTGTAACTTAGGTTAGGATTTATTTTACAGGTAATTTTGTTATTATTTTAACTAGGTAACTATTAAATAGTTCTTAACTATTTAATAGCTATTGTACCTGGTTAAAATAATTACAAAGTTGCCTGTAAAATAAATATTAATCCTAAAATAGCTACAATGTAATTATAATTTATATTGTAGCTATATTAGGGTTTATTTTATAGGTAAGTATTTAGCTTTAAATAGGAATAATTTATTTAATAAGAGTTAATTAATTTCGTTAGATTAAAATTATATTTAACTTAGGGGGGTGTTAGTGTTAGGGTTAGACTTAGCTTTAGGGGTTAATACATTTATTATAGTAGCGGTGAGCTCCGGTCGGCAGATTAGGGGTTAATGTTTGAAGTTAGGTGTCGGCGATGTTAGGGAGGGCAGATTAGGGGTTAATACTATTTATTATAGGGTTAGTGATGCGGATTAGTGGTTAATAACTTTATTATAGTAGTGCTCAGGTCCGCTCGGCAGATTAGGGGTTAATAAGTGTAGGCAGGTGGAGGCGACGTTGTGGGGGGCAGATTAGGGGTTAATAAATATAATATAGGGGTCGGCGGTGTTAGGGGCAGCAGATTAGGGGTACATAAGGATAATGTAAGTAGCGGCGGTTTACGGAGCGGCAGATTAGGGGTTAAAAATAATATGCAGGGGTCAGCGATAGCGGGGGCGGCAGATTAGGGGTTAATAAGTGTAAGGCTAGGGGTGTTTAGACTCGGGGTACATGTTAGGGTGTTCCCCATAGCAAACAATGGGGCTGCGTTAGGAGCTGAACGCAGCTTTTTTGCAGGTGTTAGGTTTTGTTTCAGCTCAAACAGCCCCATTGTTTTCTATGGGGGAATCGTGCACGAGCACGTTTTTGAGGCTGGCCGCTTGCTTAAGCAACTCTGGTATCGAGAGTTGAAGCTGCGTTAAATATGCTCTACGCTCCTTTTTTGGAGCCTAACGCAGCCTTTCTGTGGACTCTCAATACCAGAGTTATTTTTATGGTGCGGCCAGAAAAAAGCCGGCGTTAGCTACGCGGGTCGTTACCGACAAAACTCTAAATCTAGGCCCCAGGTTACTAGTGCTTAATGGATTTGCTTGTATTTATAGGCTTTATTGTATGAAGCTTAAGTAAGGTTTTTCAATTAAATGCTGAATGATTTTTTATTAAGTTTTAAAGTAATTTAAATTAATGTATCTTAGTGCAATGCAGAATTATTTTCTTAATATATGATAGATACTAGATAACATGCTTGTGAATGAAAAAAATGAAAAGTGATTGCAAATTATAGCATGTTTGAAACGCTAGTCTGTAACTGTGCAATAAATAAAATCCATGATGTTTAACTGAATGTACGGAGGTTATTTTAGTATAATGAGCAACCAAATAAAGGTATGTTTTATTGTACTTACAGTTAAACATCATGAATTAAGTTTCCTTTTATTATTGCACAGATACATCCTAGTGTTTAGAAAACGCTTACATTTACAATCACTTTAAAAAGAAAAGAAATGAATTTCAAACCAATATGGCAGAGATTACTTGTAAATTACAGTGAATGAAGCATTTTGAATAATTGTGCAATTCTAACTGATTACATAGTAATGGACATAGTACATAGAAAAGAACATTTTTATCTTCACAGTTAGCCTTGAATATTATCAAAGTGAATATGAGTAAAATGGCTTAATAGGATAACATTTATCTCAGGCAAAAAGGTGATTAATGGAAAATATGGATATTGTGTGTAAGTACAAAAAAACAACTACTAAAGTGTGTTCAATTTCTCTGGACCAAAGGGGAAGTTACATTATAGGAGAGGTCAATGGCATATTTAGGATTTGTACTTCCCTAAGCACTGGTAAACCTACCCCTGAAACTACCAAAATGTTAGTTCATATTTGCCTGTTCATGTATTATGTTCCTGTTCAAGTTTCTAGCAACTGAAGGCCAGGGACGCATTAAAGGGATATTTAACACCTGATGAAAATTGCAAAAACCTACTTTTTCTTATTAATAAAAATAAAATATTCACTGCTGTCTATTTCATCTGTTCCTCTTACCCCAAACTGTTGAAGAATATTGTTTTGAAGTACAGCATTTATCCAGTGCTTGATTCTACTTTGTAAACTGCCATATTGTAACGTAGGTTTCAGGGGCACAGTAGCCACATGCTCATGATGCAGTCACATGACACACACAGCATATTATTTGTTAGAGAATCCGACAAGGAAATAGTGCGCCAGCGATGTGCGCTCCAGAGACCATTATACGCAGAAGGAACCACTAAACGAAGTGAAGAAGCTGACAAGTGCAACTACAGGAGCGTGCTTCCCAGTGACCGATGAACACCAAGGACAAAAGTGTGCAAAGCCCAACGATCTCAACCCAACAGCGCTAAGGGTGAGCTCTATTGCGACAACTCTTGGATGACTGATAATTCATTTAGTAGTTCATATTCTATAAAGCCATCACATATAGAAAGGTTAAATGAGTTTACAAACAAACTTTCTGACTAAACCATTATTTGACCTTAAACCATGTACAAAATGAGCTGTGAAATTCTTGTACGTTAAGGACATATCAGTGTGAGATCCATTACTTTACCATTAAAGATGGAGAGGAAACTACCTTTAAATTGACTTGAACCTATGAAGTTCAGCAAAAAGGTATTCTATCTTCTGCACTATCTGTAATGGCATCACATACAGATGCAGACTATGGGGCCCATTTATCAAGGGTCTTAAGTTTTGTTACCGGAGAGCCTGAAGGCTTGTGCGGAAACTGCTATATTCGCAGCATGATAATTCGACTCATTTATGTCCATCATAGACCCAGATGATAACAAACAATTTCTCTGTGCAAATTATATTCCATAGATATTTGTTTGCTTAATCCATGTGTACAAAAAAATACCCAGCAAGTTTTTAATAAATCTCATGCTTTCCTTAAATTACCTTAAGGGATCAGGGATGATTTAATTTTACATGATCAGTATGGATGGGCGAATGTGCTGAAAGTGTAATTGGTTGGTAGAATGAATAGTCCTGGGGACATTCTTTTTGGACAATCGAATGTTGATAAGAATGAAATCCATTAAAATTTGGTTTTCGAATGTTACTTTAGTTTTCGAATGTTCATAATTAGATCGAAAATACTCATTCGAAATTTCAAATGTAACATTCAATTTAACAATTACTATTCAGAAGTTCAATAGTTCATGTGATAGGGAATTTAGTAAATTGATACATAATAGATACAAATATATAAATTTGAATGTTCCTATTTCAAATATTGCATAATTCAATATTACATTTAAAGAGAGCATTAGAAATACTATTACAAATATATCAATTCAAATTTTTCAAATTCAAATATTACATTATTCGAATCAAATTATTAGAAAAATTCAAATTGAATATTACATTTAAAGAAATCATTAGAAATACTATTACATTAAACCAATGTTAGAATGTTGTACAAACATTCCTAATTTGAAATGAATGAATATGTTAAAATTTGTTTCATTTTTCTAATGTTGCAAAAGTTATCCCATCCCTAATGGTCAGCCATTCTGGTGTATTCTGATCTGGTCAGGCAAGTAGCCACCACTATACATACCAAATATATTAAAATTAAACAAGAAATACATATAAAGACCAGCATAAATTCCAAAAGCAATATAAACTCGACTTGAATACTGACATAATGAAAACAAATTCAGTATAAAAATTATTTTTATCTGGTAATGAAACGGATATCTGTGCGTGCTTATTTTCAGCTGTGTCAGTGCTCTACACATTACATTATAATAGGTATAGTAAGTTTGCTGGTGCTTTGTTTAAAAATCCTGTTACAGTCATACTGGAAAATGTCAAACTCAAAAGCTCTTTAAAACATTTTACTTTAAATTTTCAGTGTTGTACAGTAAATAGACCCAAATAAACTGCTAAGTGGCAGCATAATGTTATCCTTTTAAAAGCTATAAGCATTTTCAAATCAGTTTTTAACAATGAATGCTTGTTTGAGCTTAAATTACCATGTAACCATTGTATAAAACTAAAATTACCGTGCAGCCATAATATACAAACCACTTTCTGTTGAATGAACCTAGATATTCATTTAAAGCAGTTCAGCATCTGCAATAATTAATAATATCCGGTGCATGTTTATGAGATTGCAGAAATCTGTTGTGTTTTTACCACCCTAAAGACAGAATTTATCTTCCAAGAGACGCAACAGGTGCAGTCTGTAGATTTAATCTCTAGAGTGTTTAGCTGGCAAGGAATCACTCTTTGGAAGAGTTAATGCACAGCTGCAATGAACACATGACTATCATTTTATTTTGCTGGCATGTGCCAATGAAAACAAGCTCCTGTACTGTCTTATGAAAAACTGCCAGGTCTATGTCACTGAGTACAAAAATCCTAGCTTTGTAAAGTTTTTTTTTTTTTTGTAAAATGCCATTGTTTTAAAAAGATTAAAATTGTATCAGTCATTTAAATGCATGGGAATGTATCATACATGTGCTTTGTTATTTAGTTTACATACATCTAATACACTAGCATGGCTTCACATTTATATTTTGCTGTAACCAATGCCATACAAATATTAGATGAACTTTAAAATTGCACAAAATTTTGATTTGCCAGTATAAAACACCTAAAATCATCCAATATAGAATGTCACCAAATATTATTTACTGTTATATATACTTATCTCATTTATTTTGGTTTCTGTTTTTTTTAATAGTTCAGATGAACATGACATGGACATCAGCTGTACAACAACATTAGGCTAGTGGTCATTGTCACATGATCGTCATAACTATGATGACCAGTGACCACTTGACAGCTATAAGGACATGAGACTCCATATTTAAATCATGGAGCTGCTCTTTGAAATGAGGGGTCTTGTGATATATTTCTATAGTGATTTCATAAAGGCCTCTTAAAAATCTCCATATCCTTTAAAATATACTCGGCTAGATTGCGAGTTGTGTATTACGGTTTTAGCGCTGAAAAAATGGCAATTTCAGCGTAAAAGCAGTAACGCAGCTATTATGAGTCGTGCCGGTATAGCTATACTGCAAGCATTTTAACATGTAACGCAACATCAATCCCACACTCAAAATTCGTTTTTACGTGCGATTTCCATAGTGCCGGAATTACAGGTTGTGCGGTGAGGCTAAAATGCTTGCATTACAGCCTATACCGACACAATCCATACCGCCATCTGAGACCAGTAGTTATGGATTTTGTGTAACAAAAATATTTCACAAAACTCATAACTAAAATGTTATGAAGTACACTAACACCATAAACTACCTATTAACCCCTAAACCGAGGCCCTCCCGCATTGCGAACAATATATTAAATGTATTAACCCCTAATCTGCCGCCCGCCCACATCCCTGCCACTATAATAAAGTTATTAACCCCTATTCTGCCGCTCTCCGACACCACCGCCACTAACTAAACCTAACTAAACCTATTAAACCCTAAACCGCCAGCCCCCTCCAACATCGCCACTAATAAATTAAACTATTAACCCCTAAACCTATTACCCCTAACTTTAAATTAAAATTACAATATCCCTATCTTAAAATAAATAAAAACTTACCTGTGAAATTAAAAACCCCTAAGTTTAAACTATAAATTAAATAACTATTATACTATACTATTATACTAAAATTAAAATAACTACCAATTAAAAAAACTAAATTACACATTAAAAAAACCTAACACTACTAAAAACATTAAGTCTAAAATTAAAAAAAAAATTAAAAATACTAAATTACGAAAAATAACAAATGAAATTATCAAAAATAAAAACAATTACAACTAATCTAATAGCCCTATAAAAATAAAAAAGCCCCCCCCAAAATAAAAAACCCTAGCCTACAGTAAACTATCAATAGTCCTTAAAAGGGCCCTTTGTACGGCATTGCTCTAAAGAAATCAGTTCTTTCACCTGTAAAAAAATACAAAGTCCCCCCAAAAACCTAAGCTACCCATTGCCTTGAAAAGGGCATTTGTATGGGCATTGCCCTTAAAAGGGTATTTAGCTTTTTTACATTGCCCTGAAAAGGGCATTCAGCACTTTTACCTAAAGCCCAAAACCCTAATCTAAAAAAAAAACACCCCCCCCCCAAAAAAACCTAACAATAACCCCTTAAGAACCACTCACAATTTCTGAAGTCCAGGCGGCGAGAAGTCTTCATCCAGGCGGCGAGAAGTCTTAATCCAGGCAGCATCTTTTATCTTCATCCCGCTAGTGCGGAGCGGAGCCATCCTTGAAGACATCCGCCGTGGAGCGTACTCTTCATACGGTCACCGCCGTACACAGGATCTTCAATGCAAGGGAGCCTTTTCAAAATGGTGTCCCTTGTATTCCTATTGGCTGATTTGATTCTTGAAATTCAAATCAGCCAATAGGATGAGAGCTACTGCAATCCTATTGGCTGTTCAAAACAGCCAATAGGATGAGAGCTACTGAAATTTTATTGGCTATTCAAATCAGCCAATAGAATTTCAGTAGCTCTAATACTATTGGCTAATTTGAATAGCCAATAGGATTTCAGAAGCTCTCATCCTGTTGGCTGATTTGAATTTCAAGAATCAAATCAGCCAATAGGAATGCAAGGGACGCCATTTTGAAAAGGCAACCTTGCATTGAAGATTCAGTGTACGGCAGTGACCGTATAAAGAGGACACTCCGTGCCGGATGTCTTAAAGGATGGATTGGTTCCGTGCCGCCAGGATGAAGATAGAAGACGCAGCCTGGATGACGACTTTTTGCCAACCTGGATGAAGACTTCTCGCCACCTGGATTAAGACTTCTCCCCGTCTGGATGAGGATGGATGTCCGGATTTCAGAAACTGTGGGTGGATCTTTGGGGGTTAGTGTTATGTTTTTTGTTTTTTTTTGGGTGGGTTTTTTTTAGATTTGGGTTTTGGGCTTTAGGTAAAAGTGCTGAATGCCCTTCTTAGGGCAATGTAAAAGAGCTAAATGCCCTTTTAAGGGCAATGCCCATACAAATGCCCTTTTCAGGGCAATGGGTAGCTTAGGTTTTTGTTAGAGTTAGGTTTTTTATTTTGGGGGGTTGGTTGAGTGGTAGTTTTTACTGTTGGGGGGTCTTTGTATTTTTTCCAGGTAAAAGATCTGATTTCTTTAGGACAATGCCCTACAAAATGCCATTTTAAGGGCTATTGGTAGTTTATTGTAGGCTAGGGTTTTTTTTATTTTGGGGGGGCTTTTTTATTTTTATAGGGCTATTAGATTAGGTGTAATTGTTTTTATTTTTGATAATTTCATTTGTTATTTTTCGTAATTTAGTATTTTTTATTTTTTGTAATTTCATACTTACATTTTTTTTGTAGTGTTAGTTTTTTTTAATGTGTAATTTAGTTTTTTTAATTGGTAGTTATTTTAGTATAATAGTTTTGTACAATAGTTATAATATCCAGGGTGATTCAGCACCAAAGCTAAACTAGCATGCCCAAAGGCCACTGCAGACCTTGTCAAATAGCAGAAATCCAAGAAAAGGCAGCACCACCTCGTTCATAAGCAGACATTCTTTTTATTCCTTTACATAAGGAGCAGGTACAGATTATCAGGACTACGTTTCGGGTTGTTAACCCTTAGTCATGTCTGTGGTATAATACAATTCAACCCCTTAAATACCTTAACACAGGTGTCTGACTCCTCCCATCTCATTATGACATCATTAGTTCAACAAGTTAAAGGGACATTATTCCCTTCTCTAAACATCAATACAAAAATTACACAAAATTTTACACCACACCATTAAAAAATATACAGAATAATAGAAAACAGTCAGAGCAATTTTACAAAAATTGATTTAAATCATAATCTCTATTCATCCCTTTAGGGGTTAATGCATCAAGTTTGTGAATCCATAGCATCTCTCTCTTTTTTAATAGGGATTCCCTATTCTGCCCCCTTCTAGGAGGAGGTTCCCAGTCAATACTGGAACCTCAGTTGTGCAATGGAATGGCCAACCTCCAAAAAATGACAGGCCACTGGTGCTTCAACATTTTTCCTTCTTATGCTTGATTTGTGTTGCACTATCCTATCATGTACCTTTTTTTGCCATTCAGAAACTTAACATGGCAGCGCTATGGAGGGTGAAATAACGCAACTTTTGTTGCGTTCGTTTCGCACCCTCTATTGTGCAAACCTCGTAATCTAGGTGACTGTGCGGTATTTGTCATTGCCAGGACAATACCCGAGCACCAGAATGGACACCGGACCACTGATTTGAAAGAGCAGGACTGTTGGTTTCAAAAAAGGGGTTTCAAATTTCTCTATAAATTGCAAGGGTAATAAATTGGTCCCCCCCACCCGATATTAATGTTTATCCTTCTTCAGATTTTGACTTTGTACTTCCTCTTGCAAGTGCTTGTGATATTTATGAGTCCATACCATTCTTTATCAGATTAATTTCTTTATTGTTTGTCCTTGGATTTACTGTTATGTTTTAGCTCTATTATGGGAAATATCTGCCTTGTTCCTTTCTATCATATGGAAGTGCGTGTGATACTTGGATACATTTTTACTTACTTTAATAAAAACCAATTTGGATTTGGCTGACCTGTAGACTAGTTCTTATCTGCCTGTCATCAGCCTCCTGCTATCTCATCCTTTGTATTATTTGACAACCAGAATGCAATAATTATTGAGAGTAGCCAATGACATGTTATATAACTAGAAATATAGACTTTCCTTTAAGGCCATATAGAAGATATGTGTCAGCAAATAAATGTAACTTAAATATAAAAATAAAGGATACAAGCACAGATGTAATATACACTAATCACAATGTTGTTCCTACAAATATGCATAACAGCTTTGATTTCTTTTCCTTCTTTGTTTTATGCTCTTTAGTTGCTTTAAGAGCCTTTTTTAATGTGTTGCTTTAGCTTCTGGTACAGTTTGCTGATATTTCAGCTTGGTGGTTTGGCCCACGTCAATCCAGACACAAGTAAGTCTTTGTTTTTAAGATTTAAGAACAGAATCTTGACAATATTGTCTCTTATATCATGTTTATTTGGGCACCCATAGCCTCCATAAGACTGACATCCACCATTTTGATTTTTTTAACGTTAATAAATGTTAGTCAATCCTTTTTTATTACACATGTGCAGCAGGGCACAATTTTTGGTTCGGCCTAATCTTTCGTTACGAATATTCAAAATACTGGTCTTTATTGAATCTAGGCCAGTGATGGCAAATATATTTGAGCCCAAAAGCCCAAACTGCAGAAGGAAATCAAGGTATCTCAAAGTGCCAACACTTCAAATAAAGCATAGGAAAGGAGTTTTTTTAAAGGAGTTGTGTTTTTTTTTGTTTTTTTTTAGTAAAAGAAACTGCACACAAGTGTCTAAATAAAATGACACAAATGAACTGCTTCTTGTCTCATTGTAGACAAACATAAGACACCTAAACAAATTCAAACACAGGGATCCGCAAATGCAACTTTTGTTTTTTGTTTTTATAAAAATACAAGCACAAAGTAGACAGCAGTGAGAAACATAAAATACACACTCAAAGGCACACACATATACATACATATGCACACACATATAAGCATACACACATTCACCCACACAAACATACATACACACACACACACACACATAGATACCAAAATGCAAACACATAATACACACAAATGTACACATAAATACACACACACACACACAATCAGAAAAATGGTTGCTAAGCAACCTGACTAAAACAAAAACTGTGCTAAATCACACAGACACAAAATAATAAAACTTTTACTAGATGAGGAAGCATCCAAGAATCCCTACAGTTTACTTCTTGCCTAAGATCCATAAAAATTTAACACAACCCCCAGGACGCCACATTATTTCAGGATTCGAGTCATTATCTTCTAACTTATCCCAATACTTGGATTATTATTTACAGACTTATGTTAGTAATTAACCAGCTTATTTAAAGGTTTCCACACATTTTCTGAACCTTCTAGGAGAAATAAAATGGGAAAGCAATTTTATCATGGTAACATGTGATGTAAACTCCCTCTATAGAAACATTAGCGATGATTTAGGGCTAAAAGCTATATTACATTTTCTAAATATGGACACCGCTTTAATGAATAAACAAAATGAATTTATAATGAAGAGTATTGAATTTATTCTGAGAAATAATAGTTTCCTTATTAATAAGGAAATTTTCTTACAAATTCGGGGTACAGCAATGGGCACAAGGTTTGCTCCTAGTCATGCCAATTTATTTATGGGTTATTTTGAGGAACAACTCTTTGAAAATACACAATGGGGAGCAAACCTTGTGCTATATAAACATTTCATTGATGACGTGTTCCTGATCTGGAAAGGAGATCTGGAACTATTGGAATTGTTTCTAGAGGATCTAAACACTAATAATTTGGGATTAACATTCTCACATGAACTTAAACTAATTTCTTGGACATACAAATTGAAATAGTAGAGCAGGAAATTAAAACAAAAACCTACATTAAACAAACGATTTCATTCATTTTGAGGGCTGCCACCTAGACAGGTGGAAACTCAACATTACAAAAAGCCAATTCCTGAGAGTTAGGAAAAATTGTAATGACATACATATATATGAGACTCAATCAGAAGTTTTAGTACAACGTTTTAGAGACAAAGGATATAGTACAGATAAGATCTCTGAAACTAGGGAGGAAGTAAGTAACATGGATAGACAAATCTTACTAAAAGGAAACATTCACAACATAGGGAAATATAGAGAATTTTAAACAGACACTGGCACTTTATTAACCCTTTAATGACAACTGACGTACCAGGTACGTCATGCATTAACAAGCAGTTAATGACAATAGACGTACCTGGTACGTCAGTTGCCTAACAGAGTGCTGGAAGCGATTGCGATCGCTTCCAGCAGCTCTGAGGGTATTGCAGTGATGCCTCGATATGGAGGCATCCTGCAATACCCCTTTAGAAGCCTCCGATGCAGAAAGAGACACTCTGTGGCCCTCTCTGCACCGGAGCGTCGTTGGTGGGTGGGAGCAAGGCAGGGAGGTGGGTGGGCGGCCTGCTAAGGGCCTGTGATGTGGAGGGGGCGGGATCGGAGGCCGGATCGGAGGCGGCAGTGTCCGGGGGCGCGCACGGACGCGCGCGCGTTCACGGGGGCGGCGGGTGGGTGCGTGCACGGGGCGGGAGTGGGTGGGAACTGCTACACTACAGAAACATATCATTCAAAATTGGGAGAAAAGGGGGGGGATTTTAATGTAATCATCAATCGAAGGGTTCTGGGAGGGAGGGGGGGGGGAAGCTACACTACAGAAAATGGCAAAAAAGGCCAAAAAATAATAAAAGCACATTTTTTTTAATAAACTGGGTACTGGCAGACAGCTGCCAGTACCCAAGATGGCGCCCATTAAGTTAGAGGGGGAGGGTTAGAGAACTGTTTGATGGGGATCCGTGAGGTTGGGGGCTAAGGGGGGATTTTATACAGCAGCATATGTAAATATGCTATAAAAAACCCCCCAAAACCCCAAATATACCTTTTATTTTAGTACTGGCAGACTTTCTGCCAGTACTTAAGATGGCGGGAACAATTGTGGGGTGGGGGAGGGAAGAGAGCTGTTTGGGAGGGATCAGGGGGTCTGATGTTTCAGGTGGGAGGCTGATCTCTACACTAAAGCTAAAATTAACCCTGCAAGCTACCTAATTAACCCCTTTACTGCTAGCCATAATACACGTGTGATGAGCAGCGGAATTTAGTGGCCTTCTAATTACCAAAAAACAACGCCAAAGCCATATATGTCTGCTATTTCTGAACAAAGGGGATCCCAGAGAAGCATTTACAACCATTTGTGCCATAATTGCACAAGCTGTTTGTAAATAATTTCAGTAAGAAACCAAAAATTGAGAAAAATGTAAAGTTTTTTTTTTATTTGAACGTATTTGGCAGTGAAATGGTGGCATGAAATATACCAAAATGTGCCTAGATCAATACTTTGGGTTGTTTACTACACTACACTAAAGCTAAAATTACCCCAAAAAGCTCCCTACATGCTCCCTAATTAACCCCTTCACTGCTGCGCATAATACACGTATGTGCGCAGTGGCATTTAGCGGCCTTCTAATTACCAAAAAGCAACGCCAAAGCCATATATGTCTGCTATTTCTGAACAAAGGGGATGCCAGAGAAGCATTTACAACCATTTTTGCCATAATTGCACAAGCTGTTTGTAAACAATTTCAGTGAGAAACCGAACGTTTGTGAAAAAATTTGTGAAAAAGTGAACAATTTTTTGTATTTGATCGCATTTGGCTGTGAAATAGTGGCATGAAATATACCAAAATGGGCCTAGATCAATACTTTGGGATGTCTTCTAAAAAAAATATATATATGTCAAGGGATATTCAGAGATTCCTGAAAGATATCAGTGTCCCAATGTAACTAGCACTAATTTTGAAAAAAAGTGGTTTGGAAATAGCAAAGTGCTACTTGTATTTATTGCCCTATAACTTGCACAAAAAGCAAAGAACATGTAAACATTGGGTATTTCTAAACTCAGGACAAAATTTAGAAACTATTTAGCATGGGTGTTTTTTGGTGGTTGCAGATGTGTAACAGATTTTGGGGCTAAAAGTTAAAAAAAAGTGTTTTTTTCAATTTATTCCTCATATTTTATATTTTTTTTTATAGTAAATTACAGCTAAACACAAACACCGCAACAATGTAAAAATAGCCTTTGTCACAAACGGACAGAAAATGGAAAAGTGCTGTGGTCATTAAGGGGTTAAAAAAGAAAAAAGAAGACAAAAAGAAGGCGCCACAATAGTGCAGCATCAATGGTAACACGCACTTCCCCAAGAATCCCTCTGTTCTACTTACAAAATAAAAAGCACTTGATAAGTGCCACAAGCGCAGACTGTACTAAATAGTCGTACAGCTGACTGTCCTCCGTCTCTTACAGGAATCTCTGTCTCTTCCTCTCGGCAGGATGTTAACTGTTGATCTCTCACAGTGGGAATAATACTATTTCGGCACTGCGACTGATTGGCAACCGCTATAGTTTCGGATATAGTAAAAGGTTAAAACTAAACGTATCTGCATATAGTGAGTCACAGTTGATCAGCCCACATTGTTAAAAAAATACACTTATTTCAGTGTGCAATCTAGTTTATGTTCAGGCGCACTACCAGTCCCTTACATTCTAATTACAGACAACAACATAAATATCTAGGGATTGCGCTCTTGTGCATCATTAATATGATAATTCTATTGTGACTCAATATGTATAATTTAGCTAAAGTTTAGGGAAGAAAATACTATAAATCTCAATTTGAGTTGTCACCTAATAATCCCCCCCAAAAAAAATTTTTTTTATATAACATGTCAAACCCAAAACTCATGAATAAATACATATCGGATTACATTCTCACTCATACCAAACCCAAAAGTATGATATGATGCTCTTAACCATACAAAACCACATCTGTGGAAATTGTTTATAGAACTAAATCGTCATTATGTGGAGTTCAGAAAAATATATATACCCCTTCTGCGTTCCTATACTCTCTGTATATTTAAGATATACTAAATGCTGTTGTTCAAACAAACTAGCAAGAAATCAATGATATGCTTGTGGACATTAGACCCAAAATGTATTGAAAATAATAATAATAAATATTATATATGTACAGCTTTATTCACTGCAAAATATAAACATATTTAAGGGATAGATAAGTACTATTCAGACCCTCCAATTCTCTCACTATAGATAATAATGATAAACATAGTTCTCGAGAGAAAAAAAATGCCCAGACGTTTCAGCTTGTGTGTCTTGTTCAGTGGTGGTCGTCTTTCAGCCTTTCTTACCTTGGCCATGTCTCTGAGTATTGCATACCTTGTGCTTTTGGGCACTCCAGTGATGTTGCAGCTCTGAAATATGGCCAAACTGGTGGCAAGTGGCATCTTGGCAGCTGCACGCTTGACTTTTCTCAGTTCATGGGCAGTTATTTTGCGCCTTGGTTTTTCCACACGCTTCTTGCGACCCTGTTGACTATTTTGAATGAAACTCTTGATTGTTCGATGATCACGCTTCAGAAGCTTTGCAATTTTAAGAGTGCTGCATCCCTCTGCAAGATATCTCACTATTTTTGACTTTTCTGAGCCTGTCAAGTCCTTCTTTTGACCCATTTTACCAAAGGAAAGGAAGTTGCCTAATAATTATGCACACCTGATATAGGGTGTTGATGTCATTAGACCACACCCCTTCTCATTACAGAGATGCACATCACCTAATATGCTTAATTGGTAGTAGGCTTTCGAGCCTATACAGCTTGGAGTAAGACAACATGCATAAAGAGGATGATGTGGTCAAAATACTCATTTGCCTAATAATTCTGCACTCCCTGTAGGAATTTATTTATACACTTTTAGCGACAGTTAGCTCTATCTGGCGCACAATTCCCCTCCCTTCCTCTGAATATATCTTTCATTTTTCACATTTTTTGAGATTTGTGTGTTAACTTTTTGGGGGATTTTTGCTAATTACTGTCAACAGGGCAACAGGGGAGCTCTCACACCACAGCTTTCTTTTCATACATCTGGATGAGGAAGCAGACATCAAATGAATGTTGCACAAAAAAAAAAAACAACTTAAAGGGACATTCCAGTCAAAATATAAATGCACATAGATTTATTGCATCTTTGAGTAGAAACATATTTTCAATATACATGTACTGGCAAAAATGCTTCAATTAGGAGTTATCACTGTTTTGGTGTTAACATTTTTCTCTGCATGTGTATGTGAAGCATAGCTAGATATTTTCACTGCACCCACATTATAAATAATGCAGCTGCTCAGATCATCTGCGGGGCTTGTATAATGTCAGCGATTAACAAATTCAGTCGTTATCAGATGATACAAGCACCTTAGGCTCTCTGAAAAAGGGTAATGTTTGAAATGCTGGTGCAAAATTGCTTTTGTTCAATACAGAAATGCACTCATGTGGTTTCCAATTTTGGCTGGAATATCCCTTTAAGACCAACTACAGCAAAGCAAACAGGAACACTGCAATCATGGAAATGAATATTGGAGGTATGTCCCAACCCCAGTAACAGTGCCATAAGCCAATGGCTAGTGGGAGGTAGGGCACACCAGTAGTAAGCTAATATAAAGTGCACAAATGGGAGGGCAATACATTAGCAAGCTAATAGAAAGTGCAAAAATTGGAGGGCAATACAGTAGCAAGCTAATATAAAGTGCACTAATGAGAGGTCAATACATTAGCAAGCTAATAGTGCACCAATGTAAGGGCAAACCAGTAGCAAGCTAATTAAAAGTGCACAAATGGGAGGGCAATACAGTAGCAAGCTAATAGAAAGTGCACAAATGGGAGGGCAATACAGTAGCAAGCTAATAGAAAGTGCACAAATGGGAGGGCAATACAGTAGCAAGCTAATAGAAAGTGCACAAATTGGAGGGCAATACAGTAGCAAGCTAATAGAAAGTGCACAAATGGGAGGGCAATACAGTAGCAAGCTAATAGAAAGTGCACAAATGGGAGGGCAATACAGTAGCAAGCTAATAGAAAGTGCACAAACGGGAGGGCAATACAGTAGCAAGCTAATAGAAAGTGCACAAACGGGAGGGCAATACAGTAGCAAGCTAATTGAAAGTGCACAAATGGGAGGGCAATACAGTTGCAAGCTAATAGTGCACAAACGGGAGGGCAACATAGTAGCAAGTTAATAGAAAGTGCACAAATTGGAGGGCAATACAGTAGCAAGCTAATAGTGCACAAACGGGAGGGCAATACAGTAGCAAGCTAATAGAAAGTGCATAAATTGGAGGGCAATACAGTAGCAAGCTAATAGAAAGTACACAAATGTGAGGGCAATACAGTAGCAAGCTAATAGAAAGTGCACAAATGGGAGGGCAATACAGTAGCAAGCTAATAGAAAGTGCCCAAATGGGAGGGCAATACAGTAGCAAGCTAATAGAAAGTGCACAATTTGGAAGGCAATACAGTAGCAAGCTAATAGAAAGTGCACAAATGTGAGGGCAATAAAGTAGCAAGCTAATAGAAAGTGCACAAATGGGAGGGGAATAGAGTAGCAAGCTAATAGAAAGTGCACAAATGGGAGGGCAATACAGTAGCAAGCTAATAGTGCACAAATTGGAGGACAATACAGTAGCAAGCTAATAGTGCACAAACGGGAGGGCAATACAGTAGCAAGCTAATAGAAAGTGCACAAATGGGAGGGCAAACCAGTAGCAAGCTAATAGAAAGTGCACAAATGGGAGGGCAATACAGTAGCAAGTTAATAGAAAGTGCACAAATGGGAGGGCAATACAGTAGCAAGATTGTGCTCAGCTGTGTAGATTGCAGTCATCAGCTTTTAAGCGACTGCAGCATTTCTGAACCTAGGCTCATGTGCCCTGCAGAGGTTTCTGTGCGCCGTCTGTGGCATGTGTGTCATAGGTTCACCAATGCAGATTTAGACCATTGTATCCACCTTTTTAAAAATACCACATAAACTAACATTGTTTCGTTTATACATTCATATTCAAAAAAACATAACAGCGCAAGCCATATGTCGCTTCTGCAATTTTTCTTTGTGTTATATCTTAGTAAGTAGTACTAACTAAAGGGAAACAACAAAAAAAGGTTACAAAAACAAACAAAAATGTGCCTTAAAAACTTGAAAATTACGATAACCTACTGCACTTTGAACATTGAAACTGGCTTTATTTGCAAAAAATGCAATTTATCCTTACAAAGAAAATGCATGAATGTTCATAATAAATTTGTATTTTATATGCATTTTATGTCAGAATATTTATTCTCTTTGATACCCTGGGTGTATTTAAATTATGTTTGTAAGCATAGCATACCAGTGAATTACATCTGTACCACTAATATTAGCACATTGTCAGTAGTTAATTGAAATCAATTAACTATTGACATTTCATAAACAGAGCCATTTGATTCAAACTGTTGCAGTGAAAATAAAACAGTTCTTTAAATGTTGCAATTTTAATGAAATTTCTCAAGATGTTGCTGCGTTAGGTCTTACCTAGCAATGGTCTGATCTAAAACAGTACAACTAAAACATTTGCAAAGTGTCACTGTTGTGACCTTTTGAATCTCAATGTTCCATCCAGGACATTTCAATAAAATATGGCTGAAAGCTAATAACATCCTCATCTACTTTAGTATAAACAGTCAAAGAAATGAAATTGGTTTCCATTAGCAGTCAACCATAACATTCTACATGAGAAATATCATAATTATGAGTTCACACATGCACATATATCCAGTGAATAGATTACCATAATCTCAATTTAGCATTACCAATATGGGTTCTTATCATTACTCTAATATATCTAAAAATATATTTCTCATAATGTCCTAAGAATTTACTTTGATGAAACTGGAAAGGAAATAACAAAAATGGTGAACTCATTATCATGGGAACATCTTTCACAATGGACATTAAAATAAGGTTAGGGAGCGTAGGAAAATAGTCAGTTATGTGAGGAAGGAGCAACTCAGTAATATAACTAGGGTTGCCACCTCGGCCATGTTTTCCTGGACACATGCTGCAGGGTATGCAGAGGGGAACATGAATTGCACTCCTGGACAGCACATGAATAGTAATTCTTGACAGCATGCTTGTAACTCATAAGTGTCCAGGAAAACATGGCTGAGGTGGCAACCCTAAATATAACACAGATCACAGAAAGAAATGAAAGCATAAGCAGGTGCAATCTCAATTTTTACAACTTTAGCTGCATGTTTTTAATAAAATAATAGGATTAACGCACAATGAACCTCACTGCACCAATATTATATGTATCTATACTATACTATAAGATCAAAGAGGCCTCTTGGATGAAGACTTCTTGCCACTTGGATGAGGACTTCGCCGGCTGGATGAGGATGGATGTCCGGACTTCGATAACTGTGGGGGGTGGATCGTCGGGGGTTAGTGTTAGGTTTTTTTAAGGGTTTTTTGGGTGTTTTTTTTTTAACTTAGGGTTTGGGCAATGTAAAAGAGCTAAATGCCCTTTTAAGGGCAATGCACATCCAAATGCCCTTTTCAGGGCAATGGTTAGCTTAGGTTTATTTAGATAGGTTTTTTATTTGGGGGGGTTGGTTGGTTGGGTGGTGGGTTTTACTGTTGGGGGTTTTACAGGTAAAAGAGCTAATTTCTTTGGGGCAATGCCCCACAAATGGCCCTTTTAAGGGCCATTGGCAGTTTAGTGTAGGCTAGGGTCTTTTTATTTAGGGGGGTTATTTTGATAGGGCTATTAGATTAGGAGTAATTTGTTTTTATTTTTATAATTTATTGTTTATTTTTTTTGTAATTTAGAAAATTGTATTTTAATCATTTTAATTTATTTTATTTTATTGTAATGTTAGTTTTTAGTGTAAGGCAGGTTAGGTTTTATTTTACAGGTACATTTTTATTTATTTTAACTAGGTAGTTATTAAATAGTTAATAACTATTTGCTAACTAGTCTACCTAGTTAAAATAAATCCAAACTTACTTGTGAAATAAAAAAAAAAACTAAAATAGCTACAATATAACTATTAGTTATATTGTAGCTAGCTTAGGTTTTATTACAGGTAAGTATGTATTTAGTTTTAAATATGAATTATTTAGGTAATAATTGTAAGGTTTATTTAGATTTATTTTAATTATATTTAAGTTAGGGGGTGTTAGGCTTAGGGTTACGTTAGGGTTAGGTTTAGGGATTAATATATTTATGTAGAGTAAGGGAGGTCAGAGGTTTAGGGGTTAATAATTTATTTAAGTATATTTCATTGTGGGGGGCTTGCGATTTAGTGGTTAATAGGTTTATTATAGCGACGGTGTGGGCGGGCAGCAGATTAGGGGTTAATAATCTTTAAATAGCGTTTGCAATGCGGGAGGGTGGCAGTTTAGGGGTTAATAGGTTTATTTTAGTGGCGACGATGTTGGGGAGCGGCGGAATAGGGGTTAATATTTTTTTTTAGTGGCGGCGATGTCCGGAGCGGCAGATTAGGGGTTAATAAATTTATTATAATGTTTGCGATGCTGGAGGGCCTCGGTTTAGGGGTTAATAGGTAGTTTATGGGTCTTTTTTACACTTTAGTTATGAGTTTTCTGCTACAGCTTTGTAACATAAAACTCATAACTACTGACTTTAGATGGCGGTACGGATCTTGTCAGTTTAGGGTGTACCGCTCACTTTTTGGCCTCTCAGGCAAAGTCGTAATACCAGCCCAATGGGAGTCCCATTGACAAAGGACTTTTTAAAAATGCTGTACTGACGTTGCGTGATGGCCAAAAAGGTGTGCGGTACACCTACAGTATACCTACAAGACTTGTAATACCGGCGTTAGGGAAAAAGCAGCGTTATGAAGCATAACGATGCTTTTTCACTCATAACGCGAAACTCGTAATCTATCTGATTGTAGATAATGTTGTCCCTTTACTTTTCTCAAAGTTACTGAGCAGAATTTATCAATCAATAATCAATGAGTACCGGCGCATTTTTTTTTTAGTACCGGCACCTTTTCTTTTACAAAAAAGCACTGTATATATATATATATATATATAAATATATATATATATATATATATATATATATATATATTTATATATATTGTTTAACTGTGGTTGTGGGATTTTTTTAATGTGGAAATAATGTCATATAAATCAGTATGTACACAGAGGGCAAACCACAAGGATGGTTATTAGAGAAAAAGAAAGTGGCTTGACATTTCCTGGAATGTGGTCATACAGTAACAGATCAAAAATGAATTCTCATTAATTTTTTATCTCCTCTAAGCAGGGCTGGTGAATGGAACAAACTACTATTGCCATGTATAAAGCAAACAGATGGGTGCCAAAATTGTGAATTAAAGGGACGTGAAACCCCAAATATTTCTTTCATGATTCAGATAGAGAATACGATTTTAAACAACTTTTCAATTTACTTCTATTTTTTAATTTGCTTCCTTCTCTTGTTATCCTTTGCTAAAATGTTTTTCTAGGTAAGCTCAGGAGCAGCAATGAACCTTGGCTGCATATATATAACGATTGTGATTGGCTCACCCATGTGTTCAGTTAGAAACCAGTAGTGCATTGCTGCTCCTTCAACAAATGATACCAAAAGAATGAAACAAATTAGATAAAAGAAGTAAATTATAAAATTGTTTAAAATTGTATTCTCTATCTGAATCATGAAAGAAAATATTTTGTTTTCATGTCCCTTTAACTTCCAAAATGATTGCATTATTAAGAAGAAATAGATAAAATACACTCACAAACACCTGATTGCAAAAGGCTAAATACCACATGCTCCATGTGCAATGTGTATTTAAATAGACGGTATCATTGTAAAAGTATTAACTGATGAAGCAACCATACACTATGAGAGAGCTATGAAACGTTGTTAAACAGCATTTTAAGACTAAACGTTATCCTTTTTTCATTTCAAAACATGGTGTGAACATTCCATTTGTATTAGCTTTATACATTTGATTTAGTTGTTCCTGTACCGGGTTGGTTGGAAGCTGCCCTGTCTCCGTGTGAGCCTGTGAAAGAGACAACTGGGAGGCTTGTGAGAAATTCCCAGCATGTGATATTTAGCAGCATGCAATCAGGTGCTTCATTTGTGTGTGAGTATTTAATCTATTTCTTCCTATTGCAGAATCACTTTGGAAGTTAATGCATCCTTTTGTTTGCTTTATTTCTTTTGTAGTCTTCATATCTATTTCAATAAATTATTATTACTAGATGGACTAAGACCATAAGTATAGTTTTGTACTTATAATACACTGGTGTGACCATTAAAGTGAATGTAAATTTTGATGTAAATTTTGTAAAGTGCCCGGTTTTTGAAAATTAGATTAAAAACAGGGGCACTTTAATTCATCAAAATGTACATTTCATTCCTGTTGTGAAAAAAAAACTTACCTTTTACTCTTGAAAGCAGCTCCAGCTTCCTCCACCCGTCACAAAGCCTCTTCCTAGGTCTAAAATGAGGAATCCGGCTTCCTCCAATCACGGCATTGAATCAGACACTGATTCCCCCGGGGGGGAAGCCGTTATTGGAGGATGACCCATCCATCATTTCTGACATCAGAAATGGCTTGCGACGACCGGAGGAAGCTGGAGCAGCTGTCAAGAGTAAAAGGTACGTTTTTTTTTTTTCACAACAGGAGTGAAATGTAAATTTTGATGAATTAAAGTGCCCCTGTTTTTAATCAAATTTTTAAAAACTGGGCACTTTAGCATCAAAATTTACATTCACTTTAATTGTTCCCTTTTATGATTCTCTTAAAGAATATTAAGTAGCAGTATTGGTGCAACCTTTACTGTTGCAATATTTTCTTTCTATTTATACTATTGCAATGTGTTGCCAGATGGATCTTTAAAGTGAATGTAAAGTTAACACGGATGCCTCACGGACTATAGACTTCTTAAAAATTAGCCTGAGTTCAATTCATTAAATTTTTTATATTTATTAATTTTCTTAAATTATTATATTTTTACCAATCCACCGCTAAGCGCAGCTCCACCACATGCCATATTATCTAATTAATTGACAGCTGATGATTCTTCAAGCATCTAATCCTTGTGTGAGAAAAGGAAATACACACCAAAAATGATGCCACATAACAACTGGATCATAGCATAGGTTCTTGACAAGTCCACTGACAGAGACCAAAAAGTGTATGTAGGCAACACACTTGCCAAAATAGATACCGTCCTTTTCACCTAAGCATTGTTTACAAGTGTATGCAGATCAGAAAGGTATTGATAGATTCACCAATACATTTACGAATATATGAGAGACAATGTCTATGGTGCTCCTGGCCTTATAAGCCTCCTACCATCATTGGGATTTTACGCAGGGTAGATCTGCCTTTAGTGACTATCTAACCCACTCTTAACACCAACAATGGCTCAGATTTTCCTCATCCATAGACTGGACATCACTCATTCTCCTCCTTAATATCAAAGTCTCAATATGTGGTTTAACCACTCTAACCCCTCTATGTTATCCTGGCCGTGTCACTGCCATTGGCTGTGCCCACCTCTTTTGGCCTCTTAGTAACACTTCCCCTCTTACAGTGTGTGACCCTCTTTCCTTCTTTTACCCTGGCCCAGCCCCTCTCAAAAGTTTAGAACCTCATTCTGATTGAAGGAATGCAAATAAGATTAGTTATTTTTAATTAATGTTTTGGAACTTTTTTCCCATCCCTAGACAGCACTTTTTTCTCTTTTCTTTTTTCAAATTATTGAGTTTTTATTGAGAAATAAAGTTTACAAGAAAGAGCTCACCATCAATTACATGAGTACAAAATATAAGATATGGATACAAGCCATTAAAATAAGAATCTTGAATTTACTTATCAAATTACATGAGTAATTGTAATGGTAGAACAAAACTAAGAAAACCTCTATTTTTATATAATAGGAAAAGTATATTTAAGAGATCCTTGTAGAAGATAATTAAAAAACACTCTTGGGTTAGGGTTAATTAACTGGCAACAGGGCACTATGTGAAAACAGATAGATTAAAGCTAACGCTTGGGCTTTAAACATGGAAAACAAAAATGTATAGATGAAATGTAGTGACCACACCCTAAATTATCACTTAAGCACCAGAGGAAAAATAACTTGTATACTAGTAACTTATTTAAGACCTGAATAAGCAACCTTATGAGAAAGGAAAAATATATAAATTAGTGGATGAGTACTAACTTCTGAAAACAATTTACAATGATTTAAACCCCAATGTGTAATGTGTACTCTCCAATATACCAGAAGGGTCTGGAGATGGTGATTATCAGTATGTGGGTTCCTATGATATTGCAGTGCTACTAACAAAGCACTAAAGATAGGGTGAATTGTAATAATTAGAGATCTGCAAATATAGCTTGATACACATAAAGTTATGTGATAATAAAAATAAACTAGACTCCATCTCGCCATCTTGGCCACTGATTGTGAGAAATCGTATCAGTTATATAGAAAAACTGTTGCCACCAAAAGGTCCATGTTGGTCATGAGAATAAAATAAAGAGAGAAAGGAATAAAAAAGTTTTAAAAAGGGGGGGGGGGGAGTTTGACCCTATGGGAGCAGTTCACTATAATAGTATTAGGTCTCCTGCTAGTTTCTTTATAATTCTGCTTTATAAACATTGTGGAGATAAAGGGGAAAATTACAGGTATGCCTTACCAAGACATCCAACGTAGAGTACAATCAAATTAGTATTAACATAAAAAGGAACCTTACTATGGTTATTGAATAACAATTATAACAGCAAAAATATGTGATCTGTAACTTGATCACAAACTAAAGGTCCTATGCATCAAACATAATTTAGTTTTTAATTAGGTAAGTTTCTCTGGTTTTGGAAAATGTGCAAATTTGAGCCATATTTCTTATGATTACTAGTTTCAATATCTATGGAAACCAGTCTACCAAGTTACTGTGTGACTTTTTAAATTTTTGGTACCCTAAAATTTTGTTTAATCAGATATTCATTAAAGTTTTTGCTGATTCTATAATTCCTAAATGCCCTCTGTAATTATTAAACTTTTAAATTTGTATGTTAATGTAAGATTAGACTCACGTTTAAAAGATGTGGGATTATATTTCTGTTTTGTTACCTTTCATTGTAAACTTTCTTAATTGCGTATATCATTATTTTAAAGTCCATATGTTATATTTTCTTCATATTGCAAATAATCAGAGGTTATCCCCTCTTTAAAGAGCAAACAGTAATTTAGGAGATATATTTAATGACTCCAATGATAAATGCCATTGATTTAAAAAATCTAACTTAAGAGTCATGTGTTTGTATTAGAGTTCATATTGAAATGCCCTAAATTTGCAAATACTTTTACAACTTTTAGTATTGGTGTGTGACTTTTATAGGGGTTGGTATTAGTTTAAAGGGACACTAAACCCACATTTTTATTTTATGATTCAGATAGAGCATTCAATTTTAAGCAACTTTCTAATTTACTCCTATTATCAATTTTTCTTCCTTCTCTTGCTATCTTTATTTGAAATAAACAAGAATGTAAGGTTAGGAGCCGGACCATTTTTGGTTCAGCAACAGGGTAGAGCTTGCTGATTGGTTTGCTACATTTAGCCACCAATCAGCAAGCACTACCCAGGTGCTGAACCAAAAATAGGTCGGCTCTTAAGCTTATATTCCTGCTTTTTCAAATAAAGATAACATGAGAACAAAGAAAACTTGATAATATGCGTAAATTAAAAAGGTTCTTAAAATTGCATGCTCTATCTGAATCACAAAAGAAAAAATGTGGGTTTAGTATCCCTTTAAGTATCTTTAGCTCATTGGTTACAATGTATTTTTGCTAACTGAGCTTGCATACAGAAAACTGGTTGGATGCAGAGTAAGCTCAAAGAGATTGAATTTTGATGGTCATTTTTGCATCTCCAAAATTATGTATCTAAACAGTTGTCTTCAAAAATATATAAAATTATTTAGGCATTATCCTTGGAATTCTCTACCTTCATAGAGCTATATTACTAAGTACCCAAAAACTAAGAAGGTAAAAAGTACTTCAGTAGTTTATTACTTGCTAATCATACATTATCCCACATCCCACAACACTAAAGAGTATAATAGCAATTAAGGATCATTACAGATATTGAAAGAACAATATTATATTCTAGATCAGTGATTTTTAACCTTTTTTTGCCGTGGCACACTTTTTTACATTAAAAAATCCTGTGGCACACCACCATCCCAAAATTTTAAAAAAATCACACATTGTAGCCTAATACAGCATATATATATACACATACACACAAACACACACATACTGTATGTATTGTGCTGTTATGCCATGCCTCCTACAAACTACCCTTGCACTGGGAGTAAAAAACAAGCAAAGTTTAAAAAATATGTCACACTGCTGTCAGTCTGCCGTGGCACACCTGAGGATCTCTCACGGCACACTAGTGTGCCACGGCACACTGATTGAAAAACACTGTTCTAGATACTCCTTGAAGTTGCAAAAAAAAACCTTCTTAATGTCAAATTAAACGTTCATTATTCAGATATAGCATGTCATTTTAAACAACTTTCCAATTTACTTTCATTAACAAAATGTGCAGTCTTCTTATATTTACACTTTTAGAGTCACCAGCTCCTACAGATGTGCACGTGCACAAATGTATATACGTATATGCATTTGTGATTGGCTGATGACTGTCACGTGATACAGGAGGAGTGAAAACAGACATAACTTTGAAATTTGTCAGTACAAAATCTACTTATTACTTGAAGTTCAGACTAAGGGGTAAATTAATTAATGTGCGAGCGGACATGATACAATGTAGCGTATCATGTCCCCCGCACATCGATAAATGCCAACAGCATACGCTGTCAGCATTTATCATTGCACCAGCAGTTCTTGTGAACGGCTGGTGCAATGCCGCCCCCTGCAGATTTGCGGCCAATCGGCCGCTAGCAGTGGTTGTCAATCAACCCAATCGTATTCCATCTAATTGATTTCTGTCCGTTGCCTCAGAGCAGGCAGACAAGTTATGGAGCAGCAGTCTTTAGAAACAAGGGGCATCAAGATCCATACAGAGCTTGATAAATTGACTCCCTATGTGCTATTGCATTGTCTTGTTATCATGCATTTGTTTATTATGCAAATCTAATGTATTTATTGGTTCTTTAAACTATAATTATTATTTTTTTGCTGCTTCTACTAGGAATACATTATTCTCCAGAGACTTGATATGCATCTTAGTTATCAAGGTAGATAAAACAGATGGATAAAATACTAATGAAGTGCCTTTATAAATGTTTGCTTTATTAAGTTTACAAAATGACATACAGTACTGGGGGGAGGGTCAGTTAGAACACAATAGAACAGAGAGATCAGTCTATGGATATGTCACTCTCTTAATATCTCCAGGAAGGGATGACTTAAGAAATGTCACATTAGAAAGTATAGAGGAAAGTGCACCAAGTAGCAGCAGAAAGCACATGAAAATTAAATGTATGACAACAAATGCAAGAAGCATGACAGGTAAAATGGGGGAGCTGAAGCTCTTAGTTGCAGAAGAGGACTATGATGTTATCAGTATAACTGAAACTTGGTGGGATTATTCACATGACTGGGCAGTTAACTTAGAGGGGTATACTTTATTTAGGAGGGACAGGAATAATAAAAGGGGTGAAGGAATCTGCATGTATGTTAAACCTAGCCTTAAACCTACAATAAGGGAAGATATTTATGATACAAGTGACAATGTAGAGACCCTGTGGGTTGAAATAAAGAGAGGGGGGGGAAATCCTAAAAAAAATATTACTAGGAACATGCTACAAGCCCCCCAACATTAGTGACACGGAGGAAACTCAACTACTAATCAAAATACGTAAGGCTGTTAATAACAGTGCTGTAATTATGGGAGATTTTAACTACCCTGATGAAAACTGGGCCAATGAAACTAGTAATTCAGCTAAGGAGGATATATTTGTAAATGTTCTCAGGGATAACTTCTTGTCACAATTAATAGACTAGCCAACTAGGAGTAAAGCTATATTGGATTTAGTGCTATCAAACAATACAGATATAATTTCAAACGTAGAAGTCAAAGAACATTTGGGTAACAGTGGTCACATTTGAAATCTCCTTTCATATTCAGTGTCTTAATGGCTTAACTAATTTTAAGAAAGAAAAATTCAACAAATTAAGGAAATAATTAAATAATATAAATTGGGACAATGTAGTCTCTAATAAAAATACAGAGGATAAATGGATAATATTTAAAACTTTGTTAAATAAATATACATATCAACAAATACCATATGGTTATAAAAATAAAAAATCAAAGCCAATGTGACTAAATAAAAATGTGTTTAGAGAAATTAGAAAAAAAAAATATAGCATTTAAATTATTCAAAGAAAATAGTGCAGACTCAACATTCCATATATATAAGGAATGTAACAAAGCATGCAAAAAAACAATCAAATTAGCCAAAATTGAAAATGAAAAATTTATTGCAAAGGATTCTAAGTCTAACCCTAAAAGGTTCTTTAAGTACATTAATAGCAAAAAATCTAATAAGGACAATATAGGTACATTAAAATGTGTGGAGGGTAGCATGATAAATAATGACAGGGAAAAGGCTGAGGTACTAAAACAGTTTTTTTCTTCAGTATACACAAGAGAGGAACCATTGGATGATACTTTGGAACAAAATAGAACATGTCAGTCCATACCATTAACTGGATTATGTTTAGAGGATATGAGGAAAAAACTGGATAATATTAAGGTAAATAAAACTCCAGGCCCAGATGGAATATACCCAAGGGTGTTAAGGGAATTTAGCACTGTTATAGACAAACCACTACTCTTAATTTTTCAAGACTCATTATCCTCAGGCATGGTACCCCAGGATTGGCGTAAAGCTGATGTGGTGCCACTCTTCAAAAAGGGAAGCAGGGATGATCCAGGAAGCTATAGACCAGTTAGTCTGACATCAATAGTGAGGAAGATATTTGAAGGGATTATAAGGGATTATATTGATGAGCATTTTCGTGTAAAAGATTATGAGTTCTAATCAGCATGGTTTTAGGAGAAATAGATCATGTCAAACTAATCTAATTAGATTCTACGAGGAAGTAAGTAAAAATATAGATAAATGGGAATCAGTCGATGTGATATACTTAGATTTTGCAAAGGCATTTGATACAGTGCCACATGAGAGATTAATGCACAAAATTAAGGGACTGGGAATAGCTGAAATGTTAGCTCATGGATAAATAACTGGATAAAAGATAGGGAGCAACGAGTAGTAGTAAATGGATCATATTCAGATTGGACAAAGGTAATCAGTGGAGTCCTCCAGGGATCAGTACTGGGCCCTGTTCTTTTTAATATTTTTATAAATGACTTGGAGCAAGGATTGAATAGCGACATCTCTATTTTTGCAGATGATACTAAGTTAAGTAAGGTCATTAGGTCAGAGCAGGATGACCTTTTCGTTACAAAGGGATCTGCAAAAATTAGAAGTATAGGCAGGTAAATGGAAAATTAGATTTAATACGGGAAAATGCAAGGTTCTACATTTTGGAAATAAAAATATGGTGGGAGCGTATTTTTTAAATGGGACAAGACTTAGCCAAACAGAGGAGGAAAGGGATTTGGGAGTAGTAATATATAACAAGCTAAAGTTGGGTGCACAATGCAGGGTAGCAGGTTCAAAGGCTAATAAGATGTATTAAAAGAGTAATTGATTCAAGGGATAAAAGCATAATTTTGTCACTATATAAAGCCCTGGTAAGACCTCACCTTGAGTATGTAGTGCAGTTCTGGGGACCAATCGCAAAAAAATATATTGCAGAACTAGAAAAAGTTCAGAGAAGGGCCACAAAGCTAATAAGGGGATTGGAGAATTTAACCTATGAGGAGAGGCTAGACAAACTGGGTCTGTTTTCTTTAGAAAAAAGATGTTTGAGTGGTGACATGATTAATTTATATAAAAATATTCAAGGCCCATATACAGAGATGGCAGAAGCTCTGTTTATTCCAAGAAAATTGTTTCTGACAAGAGGTCACAATTTAAGGCTGGAGGAAAGCAGATTTAATCTCCTGCAACGGAAACGTTTTTTTCACTGTAAGAGCAATAATATTGTGGAACTCATTACCAAAGGAGGTAAAATATGCCAATACCCTAGATACATTTAAAAATAGTCTGGATACATTTCTGTATATAAACAAAATTCATGGATATGATTGCTAGTATAAAATGGGTTACTTTTTAGTGGGGTTATTTAAAGGGACACTGAACCCACATTTTTTCTTTTGTGATTCAGATAGAGCATGCAATTTTAAACAATGTTCTAATTTACTCCTATTATCAATTGTTCTTCATTCTCTTGCTTTCTTTATTTGAAAAAAAAGTCATCAAAGCTATTTTTTTTGTTCAGAACCATGGAAAGCACTTGTTTATTGGTAGGTTAATTTACCCACCAATCAGCAAGAACAACACAGTGTGTTCACCAAAAATGGGCATCTAAACTTACATTCTTGAATTTCAAATAAAGATACCAAGAGAATGAAAAGAATTTGATAATATGAGTAAATTAGAAACTTGCTTAAAATTGCATGCTCTATCTGAATCACAATAGAAAAAAAAATTGGGTTCAGTGTCCCTTTAAGCTTAACTAGATTTGTATAGGTTGAACTCGATGGACTTCGGTCTTTTTTCAACCTTATCTACTATGTATATTTATCTAATATGTACTATGTATAATAACCTTTGTTTATTTACATAAAAAAGAAGAAACAAAAAACGTCTAAGATAACAGGAATTTGTGCATGAATAAATCACAATTAGACATTTCAACATTTAGACTAATATATGTTAATAGTGGAGTTACTCTGACAGTTTAGAGCGAAGTGCTACAGAACTTATACAGAGAATTATAAACTTTTATGTGTTTAATTATTCTTGGCAGAGGAAACAGATGGAGTAATTGTCTTCAACTCTTTTATGATGTGCAGAGTGATAATGTTCCATTTGTAGTGAATGTGTCACAGTCAATTTCCATTGCTGAATGGAGGGCAGGTTTACTTTTTTACAATTTTTTGGTATAAGTTTTTTCACGGAATTAACCATCACAGTTAAAAGAGTGTATCTTAATTTACATTTAATGTTGGGAAATTTGTTGAATAATAAAGTCCAAATATCAAACTGTATAGGTGTAGAGAGTACTATTTGCTTTCCAGTAAATGTGAGCAATAGGGCAGGACCACCATATATGTGCAGGTGTACCAACGTCCAAACAGCCTCTCCAGCAGAGTGGCGATGATGAGTGGAATAATTTGTGTAAACTAACTGGTGCGTAATACCACATACAAAGAAATTTAGAATTCATTTCTAAAATATGGATAGATGATGAGGCTTTGCTCATGGAGCTGAATATTTTTAACCAGTCCCCATATGGGATGGAGCTGCTGGTTTCCTCTTCCCATTTGGGGGTGTATGAAGGTGGGGATTTTGCATATGTTTGTAAAAGTTGTTTATATATTAGGGATAGTAGTCCCTTTTTCAGGGGGGAGTTTTAACAGAGAGTCTAAAATCCTGACAGTGAACACGTGATACGTGCTTTGAAGGGATTAATGGAGATAAAATGTGATATTTGAGAGTATGTATACCAATTTGCGGGCAAGGAACCTAATACAGTGTTCAGTTCTGACAAAGGTTTAAGTTTCCCATCTGTCAGTAATTTGTAACAGGGAATAGAGTTATAGATGGTGAATTACTAGCGCTGCGGAATCTGTTGGCGCTCTACAAATAACCGATAATAATAATAATAATAATAATAATAATAATAATTACTATGTGATGATGATCGTAAGGATATATTAGGGTTTTTTATCAATGGGGTGAGTGGAGAGGTTACAGTAGATATATGGGGGTATTTTTTAATGTGTAGTCCCACACTTTGAGTGTTTCCTTTATCAGCAAGGGGATAGGTTTTGGAAAGTGCCTTTGATCTTGGGAAAGCCAGCATGTGCTACCTAGATGGTCTGTTAAAGTTAAGTGATGTTCTATTTGAATCCATTCCTTATGATAATTGTGCCGGAGAATTTTTAGCATTTTTGATATAGTGATATCAAAAATGCTAAAACTTCTCCGGCACTTTGGGAACGTTTTTTTCTCTGAAATTCACAGTAGCGAAGAGGTTAATTTAATATTACTGCTATGCTTTGCCTGCCTGTTTTTCTTTCTGCACCTCAAAAACACAACTAAACTCCATACATATATGAAGCAAAAATGTATCAAACCTGTCCTCAGGCCTCCCCAACGGTCCAGGTTTTCAGGATTACCTTGAAAGAGAGCAGTTAAAATAACCATGTTTACAAACCAGTTGATTATTTCACCTGTGCTCCGGTTCAGATAACCTCAAAATGTGACCTGAGGACAGGTTTAAAAACCAGTGATCTAGGCCCATTTTGGTATATTTGATGCCACTAATTCACCGCAAAATACAATCATATAAAAAAACTTTGGGTTTCTCACTGAAATGATTTACACACAACTATTGCAGTCATATAATAAATGGTTGTAGAAGCTTCTCTGGGATCCCCTTTGTTCAGAAATATCAGACATGCATGGTTTAACCATTGCTTTTTGGCAATAATAATGCTGTTTATTGCAGCTGCCCACCTTACGTGAAATTCCTGATTGTGAAGGGGTTAATCAGTTACGGCTAGATTACGAGTTTTGCTTTAGAGGCTATGCAGTGCTAAATAGCAGTTTTCTCTCACCGCTCACTTACCTGCAGCGCTGGTATTACGAGTTTTTACAAACCCATCGTTAAAAGACAAGAAGTGAGCGTTGAGCAAAATTTTGCTCATTAACGCACTCAAATACCAGCGCTGCTTAAGTCAGCTGGTCGTACGTGCTCGTGCACGATTTCCCCATAGGAATCAACGGGGAGAGCCGGCTGAGAAAACTCTAACACCTGCAAAAAAGCAGCATAAAGCTCCTTAACACAGCCCCATTGATTCCTATGGGGAAATAAAAGTTATGTTTACACCTAACACCCTAACATGAACCCTGAGTCTAAACACCCCTAATCTTACATTTATTAACCCCTAATCTGCCGCCCCGACATCGCCGACACCTACATTATATTTATTAACCCCTAATCTGCCGCTCCGGACACCGCCGGCTCCTACATTATACTTATGAACCCCTAATCTGCTGCCCCCAACATCGCTGCCACCTACATTATATTTATTTACCCCCAATCTGCTGCCCCCAATGTTGCGCCACCTACCTACACTTATTAACCCCTGATCTGCCGCCCCCAACGTCGCCGCCACTATAATAAACATATTAACCCATAAACTTTCGCACTCCCGCCTCGCATATTATTAACCCCTTATCTGCCATCCCTAACATCGACAACACCTACCTACATTTATTAACCCCTAATCTGATGCCCCAACGTCACTGCCACTATACTAAATTTATTATTCCCCAAACCTAAGACTAAATGCCTATAAAATAAACCCTAAGCTAGCTACAATATAACTAATAGTTACATTGTTGCTAACATACGGCTAGATTTGGCGTTTTGTCGGTAACGACCCGAAAAACTAACGCCGGCTTTTTTCTGGCCGCACCATAAAAATAACTCTGGTATTGAGAGTCCACAAAAAGGCTGCGTTAGGCTCCAAAAAAGGAGCGTAGAGCATTTTTAACGCAGCTTCAACTCTCGATACCAGAGTTGCTTACGCAAGCGGCCAGCCTCCAAAACGTGCTCGTGCACGATTCCCCCATAGGAAACAATGGGGCTGTTTGAGCTGAAAAAAAACCTAACACCTGCAAAAAAGCCGCGTTCAGCTCTTAGCGCAGCCCCATTGTTTGCTATGGGGAAACACTTCTACGTCTGCACCTAACACCCTAACATGTACCCCGAGTCTAAACACCCCTAACCTTACACTTATTAACCCCTAATCTGCCACCCCCGCTATCGCTGACCCCTGCATATTATTATTAACCCCTAATCTGCCGCTCCGTAAACCGCCGCTACTTACATTATCCCTATGTACCCCTAATCTGCTGCCCTAACATCGCCGACCCCTATATTATATTTATTAACCCCTAATCTGCCCCCCACAACGTCGCCTCCACCTGCCTACACTTATTAACCCCTAATCTGCCGACCGGACCGCACCGCTACTATAATAAAGTTATTAACCCCTAATCCGCCTCACTAACCCTATAATAAATAGTATTAACCCCTAATCTGCCCTCCCTAACATCGCCGACACCTAACTTCAATTATTAACCCCTAATCTGCCGACCCAATCTCGCTGCTATTCTAATAAATGTATTAACCCCTAAAGCTAAGTCTAACCCTAACACTAACACCCCCCTAAATTAAATATAATTTAAATCTAACGAAATTAATTATCTCTTATTAAATAAATTATTCCTATTTAAAGCTAAATACTTACCTGTAAAATAAATCCTAATATAGCTACAATATAAATTATAATTATATTATAGCTATTTTAGGATTAATATTTATTTTACAGGTAACTTTGTAATTATTTTAACCAGGTACAATAGCTATTAAATAGTTAAGAACTATTTAATAGCTAAAATAGTTAAAATAATTACAAATTCACCTGTAAAAGAAATCCTAACCTAAGTTACAATTAAACCTAACACTATGCTATCAATAAATTAATTAAATAAACTACCTACAATTACCTACAATTAACCTAACACTACACTATCAATAAATTAATTAAATACAATTCCTACAAATAAATACAATTAAATAAACTTGCTAAAGTACAAAAAATAAAAAAGAACTAAGTTACAAAAAATAAAAAAATATTTACAAACATAAGAAAAATATTACAACAATTTTAAACTAATTACACCTACTCTAAGCCCCCTAATAAAATAACAAAGCCCCCCAAAATAAAAAAATGCCCTACCCTATTCTAAATAACTAAAGTTCACCTTACCAGCCCTGAACAGGGCCCTTTGCGGGGCATGCCCCAAGAAGTTCAGCTCTTTTGCCTGTAAAAGAAAAAATACAATACCCAAGCCCCCCAACATTACAACCCACCACCCACATACCCCTAATCTAACCCAAACCCCCCTTAAATAAACCTAACACTAAGCCCCTGAAGATCTTCCTACCTTATCTTCACCTCACCGGGTTCAACGATCTGTCCAGAAGAGCTCCTCCGATGTCCTGATCCAAGCCCAAGCGGGGGGGCTGAAGAGGTCCATGATCCAGATGAAGTCTTCATCCAAGCGGGAGCTGAAGAGGTCCATGATCCGGATGAAGTCTTCTATCAATGGCATCTTCAATCTTCTTTCTTCCGGATCCATCTTGCAGACCTCCGACGCGGAACATCCTGCTGGCCCGACGGACTAACGACGAATGACGGTTCCTTTAAGGGACGTCATCCAAGATGGCGTCCCTCGAATTCCGATTGGCTGATAGGATTCTATCAGCCAATCGGAATTAAGGTAGGAATATTCTGATTGGCTGATGGAATCAGCCAATCAGATTCAAGTTCAATCCGATTGGCTGATTCAATCAGCCAATCAGATTGAGCTCGCAATCTATTGGCTGTTCCGATCAGCCAATAGAATGCGAGCTCAATCTGATTTGGCTGATTGGATCCGCCAATCGGATTGAACTTGATTCTGATTGGCTGATTCCAAATGACTCCAAATTAGGAGCCTCTAACGCTGGTTTTCACGGCTAACGCCAAACTCCAAATCTAGGTCATAGGATTTATTTTTATTTTACAGGCAAGTTTGTATTTATTTTAACTAGGTAGAATAGTTACTAAATAGTTATTAACTATTTAATAACTACCTAGCTAAAATAAATACAAATTTACCTGTAAAATAAAACCTAACCTAAGTTACACTAACACCTAACACTAACACTAACACCTAACACTACACTACAATTAAATAAATTAACTAAGTTAACAACAATTAAATAAATTAAATTAAATTAGCTACAGTACAAAAAAAAACAAAAAACACTAAATTACAGAAAATAATAAACAAATTACAAGATATTTAAACTAATTACACCTAATCTAATAGCCCTATCAAAATACAAAAAAACCCTAGCCTAAACTAAATTACCAATAGCTCTTAAAAGGGCCTTTTTGTGGGGCATTGCCCCAAAGTAATCAGCTCTTTTACCTGTAAAAAAATACAATCAACCCCCCAACAGTAAAATCCACCACCCACACAACCAACCCCCAAAATAAAATACTATCTTAAAAAACCTAAGCTACCCATTGCCCTGAAAAGGGCATTTAGATGGACATTGCCCTTAAAAGGGCAGTTAGCTCTTTTGCAAGTCCAAACCCTAACCTAAAAATAAAACCCACCCAATACACCCTTAAAAAAAACCTAACACTAACCCCCTGAGGATCGACTTACCGGGAGAAGTCTTCATCCAAACAGGGCCGAGGGCCTCAACAAAGCCGGGAGAAGTCTTCATCCAAGCCGGGCAAAGTGGTCCTCCAGACGGGGAGAAGTCTTCATCCAGATGGCATCTTCTATCTTCATCCATCCGGCGCGGAGCGGGTCCATCTTCAAGACATCCGACGACTAAAGACGAATGAAGGTACCTTTAAGTGACGTCATCCAAGATGGCGTCCCTTAAATTCCGATTGGCTGATAGAATTCTATCAGCCAATCGGAATTAAGATAGAAAAAATACTATTGGCTGATGAAATCAGCCAATAGGATTAAAGTTCAATCCTACTGGCTGATTGGATCAGACAATAGGATTGAGCTTGCATTCTATTGGCTGTTCCAACCAGCCAATAGAATGTGAGCTCAATCCTATTGGCTGATTGGATCCGCCAATAGGATTGAACTTCAATCCTATTGGCTGACTGCATCAGCCAATAGGATTTTTTCTACCTTAATTCCCATTGGCTGATAGAATTCTATCAGCCAATCGGAATCTAAGGGACGCCATCTTGGATTATGTCACTTAAAGGTACCTTCATTCGTCTTTAGTCGTCGGATGAAGAGGATGCTCTGAGTCGGATGTCTTGAAGATGGACCCGCTCCGCGCCGGATGGATGAAGATAGAAGATGCCATCTGGATGAAGACTTCTGCCCGTCTGGAGGACCACTTTGCCCGGCTTGGATGAAGACTTCTCCCGGCTTTGTTGAGGACTTTGGGCCGGCTTGGATGAAGACTTCTCCCGGCAAGCCGATCTTCAGGGGGTTAGTGTTAGGTTTTGTTAAGGGTGTATTGGGTGGGTTTATTTTTAGGTTAGGGTTTGGGCTTGCAAAAGAGCTAACTGCCCTTTTAAGGGCAATGCCCATCCAAATGTCCTTTTCAGGGCAATGGGGAGCTTAGTTTTTTTTAGATAGTATTTTATTTGTGGGGTTGGTTGTGTGGGTGGTGGTTTTACTGTTGTCGGGTTGTTTGTATTTTTCTTTACAGGTAAAAGAGCTGATTACTTTGGGGCAATGCCCCGCAAAAGGCCCTTTTAAGGGCTATTGGAAGTTTAGTTTAGGCTAGGGGTTTTTTTTTATTTTGGGGCGGGGGCTTTTTTTATTTTGATAGGCTATTAGATTAGGTGTAATTAGTTTAAATATTTTGTAATTTGTTTATTATTTTCTGTAATTTAGTGTTTGCTTTTTTGGACTTTAGCTAATTTAATTTAATTGATTTAATTGTTGTTAATTTAGTTAATTTATTTAATTATAGTGTAGTGTTAGGTGTTAGTGTAACTTAGATTAGGTTTTATTTTACAGGTACTTTTGTATTTATTTTAACTAGGTAGTTATTAAATAGTTAATAACTATTTAATAACTATTCTACCTAGTTAAAATAAATACAAACTTGCCTGTAAAATAAAAATAAATCCTTAACTAGCTACAATGTAACTATTAGTTATTTTGTAGCTAGCTTAGGGTTTATTTTATAGGTAAGTATTTAGTTTTAAATAGGAATAATGTAGATAATGATAGTAATTTTCTTTAGATTTATTTAAATTATATTTAAGTTAGGGGGTGTTAGGGTTAGACTTAGATTTAGGGGTTAATAACTTTAATATAGTGGTGGTGATGTTGGGACGGCAGATTAGGGGTTAATAAGTGTAGGTAGGTGGCGGCGACATTGGGGGCGGCAGATTAGGGGTTGATAAATATAATGTAGGTGGCGGCGGTGTCCGGAGGGGCAGATTAGGGGTTAATAATTTTATTATAGTGTTTGCGATGCGGGAGAGCCTCGGTTTAGGGGTTAATAGGTGGTTTATGGCTGTTAGTGATCTTTTTAGCACTTTAGTTATGAGTTTTATTTTACGACGTTGTACCATTAAATTCCTAACTACTGACTTTAGAATGCGTTACGGATCTTGACAGGGTAGGGTGTACCGCTCACTTTTTGACCTCCCAGGACAGACTCGTAAAATACCGGCGCTATGGAAGTCCCATAGAAAAAAGACTTTACAGAGTTTCCGAAAGTCGTTTTGCGTTAAGGCCAAAGAAGTGTGCTGTGACCCTAAACCTTCAAGACTCGTAATAGCAGCGGTAGGGAAAAAGCAGAGTTATGACCTCTTAACGCTGCTTTTTTTTTTTGCTTTTTTTTTTTTAAAAACAAGCTTTATTTTGACAGGAGAAGCCACATGCCCAACAATATAATACATAGACAACAGAGACAAAAATAAACAACTGCATTAAGTAAGAAACGCTGCTTTTTTTACCCTAACGCACAACTCGTAATCTAGCCGTACATTATACCTCCCAAACAGCTCTCTTCCCTCCCTCACCCCCACTGGGCACCACCACCATTTTAGGAGCTGGCAGATAATCTGTCAGTATGTAGTTTATGACTTCTCTTTATATATTATTATTATTTTTCTGCAGTGTAGTCATCCCTTCTCAACCTTACCACCTTCCTGATCCCCTCCAACAGCTATTTAAGTTTTTTTCTGTAGTTTAGTTGTGCCCCCTACCCCCCTCCCCCTTTATATGATTGTTAGTTAGGGTGCCCCCCCTTCCCATTCCCTTTTTGCTGTAGTGTAGCTTTATATTCCTCCATCTCTCTTCAGAATTTTGTCTGCAGTGTAGGACCACTCCCACTTCCCCCTACACCTCTGTGCCGCCCACCCTCCTTCCCTCCCACAGATGCAAGCAGTTAATTGTTACAGATGCTCACTGTCTGTAAATATCTGGCATCTTCCTTTATATGGTAATGGGGCCCCAATTGTACTCCGTTTCCATATGAAGGCAGATATTAGACATACATCGCTGAATGCCGACAGCATACTCTGTCGTCATTTAACAATCGGCCGCTAGCAAGGGGTGTCAAGCAACCTGATCGTATAGGATCAGGAGGATTGATGTCCCCAGCCTTAGAGGCAGCTGACCAGTTAAGGAGCAGCAGTCTTAAGACCGCAGCTTCTCAACTGCTGTTTCCAGCGAGCCTGAAGGCTTGCGCGGAAATAGGAGCATCGGGGGCCATTTGGCCCTTGATAAATGGGCCCCAATATCTCCAAATCAATGGAAATAAACTAGAAAAAAGACCTAAGAAGGACTATTTACATGGTATATGGAATAAAATATAAATTACAAGGAAAGACTCAATGACTTTGAAGAGAGGATGGAGATAGGTAATATAAGGTATACCAAATAATTTAAGTAATCTCTGGGTGAAATAATTTTTCATAAAAGTGTAATATGCAGAGAGAGAGGCTGGCACATGAAATGCACATTCAGTAGAAGTGGTGATGTGAAGCTGGGATTAGTGAGGGTACAAAAAGGGAGGATCGAGATTAAGAAAAATCTCTGAATCTTGTAGTCAAGAGTAGTGATGTCGCGAACCTAAAATTTGAATTCAATAGGCAGGCGAACTTTAAAACCTACAAGGACTCTTTCTGCCCACAATAGTGATGGAAAAGTTGTTTCAAGGGTACTAACACCTGGACTGTCGCATGCTGGAGGGGGATCCCTGGCAAAACTCCCATGGAAAATTACATAGTTTATGCAGAGTCTGCTTTTAAGCCATAATGGGCCTAAATCAACTAACATTCCCAAAGTGGCTGTCTCAAAACATCCCGGACAGAAGATTGATTGATAGATAGGATAGATAGATATACATAGATTGATAGTTAGATAGAATCGATAGAAGAGAAATAGATAGATTTGTTAGATATATAATTACCCTGATAAAGTCTAATAATTAAACATGCGTTCTTGGACCCAACTAGGTTGTGTTAAGTAGTACTGTTCTTCGCACTTTGAGCTCTGTAGCTCCCCCTATTGGTGGAGGTCTATATGGTGGTTATGATTACCCTGACAAAGTATAACAACAAGACACGCGGTCTGGGACCCATGGTAATTTTGTTGTGTTAAGTAAAACTTTTCTTCTCACTTGAATCCCTCTTACCCCCCCTTTTCTTGGAGCTCTATATGGCCTGCATTATTAGCCTGACAAAGTATAATAATAAAACATCTGGTCTTGGACCCATGGTAATTAGGCTGTGTTTAAGTAGTACTATTCTTATAACTGTAATCCCTGTTACTCCCCCTATCAAGGGAGGTCTATATGGCCTGCATGATTACCCTGACAAAGTATAACATCAAGACACACGGTGTTGGACCCATGATAACTAGCTTGTGTTAATTACTTAGTACTTTTCTTAGCACTTTAATCCCTGTTTCCCCCCCCCCCCCTATCATGGGTGTTCTATATGGCCTGCCCGATTACCCTGAAAAAATATAATAATAAGACATGCGGTCTGGTACCCATTTTAACTAGGTTGTGTTTTAAGTACTACCATTCTTAGCACTTTAATCTCTGTAACTCCCCCTATTTGGTGAGGTCTATGCGGCCTGGATGATTACCCATACAAAATATAATAATAAGACATCTGCTCTTGGTCTGCGACCCATGGTAACTATGTTGTGTTAATTAGTAATGTCCTTCGCATTTTAATAGCTGTTACTCATACTCACCCTATCGGTGGAGGTCTATATGGCCTGCATGATTACCCTTACAAAATATAATAACCAAACATATGCTCTGGGACCCATGGTAAGTAGGTTGTGTAAAGTAGTACTGTTCTTTGCAGTTTAATACCAGTTACAACACCAATTGGTGGCAGTTCTATCTGGCCTTCATGATTAGCTGCACCCAAACCCCCCAAAAAAGCTGAGTGGTCTTAGACTAACACCCATGGCTAACTCGGTTGTTTCAATTTGTACTATTCTTAGCACTTTCATCCCTGTTATGGGTCATCTACATGGCCATCATGATTAGCCGAACAAAACACTACAATCCAACCTTTGCTCAGTCTTCATAGGCCCTTCATTGGCTTTATTTTGATAGTTCAGTTCTTATTATTTTTATAGCTGATACAACACCGAATGGTGACAGCTCTATATGGCCTGCATGATTAGCCGCAACCAATACAAAAATAAATCCAAGCGGTCTTGGATTAACACCCATGGCTAACTCTGTTGTTTCAAGTAGTACTATTCTTAGCACTTTCATCTCATCATCCCTGTTACTTTCAGGACTCTCGGTGGTGGTCTACATGGCCATCATGATTAGCCTTACCAAATACTACAATCCAACCTAGGCTCAGTCTTCATAAGGCCCTTCATTGGCTGTATTTTGGTAGTACTGTTCTTATTAGTTTAATACCTGATACAACACCGAATGGTGGCAGCTCTATATGGCCTGCATGAATAGCCGCACCCAAAGCCAAAAAAAAGCCAAGCGGTCTTGCACTAACACCCATGGCTAACTCTGTTGTTTCAAGTTCTACTATTCTTAGCTCTTTCATCTCATCCCTGTTACTTCCAGGACTCTCAGTGGTGGTGGTCTACATGGCCATCATGATTACCCTCACCAAAATATAACAACAATATGTGCATGCAGGGAACCATGGTAAGGTTACTTCCTTTCGCAAAATCGAGTATAACAGTTGCAGGCAGAGGTTCTGACCCTGCATTATGGCTGCACCTCTCCCTAAAAGAGGCATGCGTTACAGAGTCTGTGGGCATGTATGCAAAGAGCTGGCCTGCCTAAAAAGAGGAGCAAGGCTGTACAGGTTGTTCTCCTTCAGCCGTTTTATACGCTGTCCCACGGCCATGACCCTCAACAACCACAACAGAATGAAACCCCACATATGCCATCCTTTTGAACAACAGAGTACAGGTATGGCATTGATTTTAGTTACACGGCGATATTTATTATGAACCATGAAATTGAAAACAAAAACATGATTGGACACCCAGTACAGTACAGGTCGTTCTCCTTCGACCTTTTTAGAATAGTGTTCCGGACCCCCAACAAAAACAACAGCAGGAAAGAGGACATATGGCATCCTTTTGAACAATAGATGACAGGTAAGGCATAGATTTTACAAAGCCAAAGATATTTTTTTGGCAACTGTGAAATAACATTGATTGGACACCCAGCACACTTCTATATCCTTAGGCCTTTTTATAAGAGGCTCCAGGAGCCTCAACAGAAACAACAGCATGAAAGAGGACATATGGCATCCTTGTGAACAATTGATTACAGTTAAGGCATTGATTTTAGAATCCCAGAGATCATTTATATGACCCGGGAAATAGAAAAAAACATTGATTGGACACCCAGTACACTTCTTTATCCTTAGGCCTTTTTAATAAGAGGGTCCCGGAGCCTCAACCGAAACAACAGCATGAAAGAGGACATATGTCATCCTTTTGAATAATAGATTACAGGAAAGGCATTGATTTTAGAAACCCAGAGATCATTAGTTGCAACCGGGAAATAGAAAAAAACATTGATTAGACACCCAGTACACTTATTTATCCTCAGGCCTTTTTAATAAGAGGGTCCCGGAGCCTCAACCGAAACAACAGCATGAAAGAGGACATATGTCATCCTTTTGAATAATAGATTACAGGAAAGGCATTGATTTTAGAAACCCGGAGATAATTTGTTGCAACCGGGAATTTGAATCAAACAAATGATTCGATGGACACCCAGTACACTTCTTTCTCCTTCGGCCTTTTTATAAGAGGGTCCAGGACCCTAAAAAAAAAACACCAGCAGGAAAGAGGACATATGGCATCCTTTTGAACAATAGAGTACAGGTACAGCATTGATTTTAGAAACCCACAGATAATTGTTCGGAAAAGTGAAATAGCCCCAAAAACCATGCTTGGAGTCCCACTCCAGGTCGTTCTCCTTCAGCTTTTTTATAAGAGGGTCCAGCACCCTCAACAGAAGCAACTGCAGGAAACACCACCACATATGCCATCCTTTTGCACAAGCGAGTACAGGTATGGCATCCATTTTAGAAACCCAGAGATAATTGAGAGGAACCAGGAACATTTTTCTAAAAATTTGATGGGGCACCCATTACAGGTCGTTCTCCTTCAGCCTTTTTATACCATGGGCCACGACCCGCAACAGGCACAACAGCATGAAACACCACATATGCCACCCTTTTGCACAATAGAGTACAGGTATGGCATAGATGGAACACAGAGATAATTTAGAGCAACCAAGAGATGGATAAAGATGCTTGGTCGGTCCTCCTCCTTCAAATTTGTGGCATTTTGCGTTCAATTTAATGGTCCACCAGATATGAGTGGTGTGCTAAGTTGTACAATTCGTAACAGTTTATTCACTAGTGTTATGTGCCTTATTTTTTTTATTTGAGTTTTGTAACCGCAGAGCTGCAGCAGAGGCCAGAAAAATTAGGAATGTACAAATGACTGAAAAAATTGGGTATTGTTGTAGCAACTGCTGTAGCAGCGGACAGAAAAATTGATGTTTGTAAAACATTTATAAAGTGCCCTAAAAGCTTGTGGCTTGAACACTAGTTGTTGGCGGATAAGTCAAGCAAGTCCTCCGGCTTTATAAAAAAAAAAAGGCCAGCCTGTGTACCAGTTGTAGCCCAAGCCAGCTCATCTCATCATCAGGCCTGTTTTATTCAAATGTATTGCCCAATGTCAGTCCCTTCGGGATCCAGCCCTCATTCATTTTTATAAAAGTGAGATAGTCAAGGCTTTTTTGACCTAGGCGACTTCTCTTCTCAGTGACAAAACCTCCTGCTGCACTGAAAGTCCTTTCGGACAGGACACTTGAAGCGGGGCAGGCCAGAAGTTCACTTGTAAATTGGGATAGCTCAGGCCACAAGTCCAGCCTGCACACCCAGTAGTCAAGGGGTCCATCGCTCCTGAGAGTGTCGAGATCCGCAGTTAAAGCTAGGTAGTCTGCTACCTGTCGGTTGAGTCTTTTTCTAAGGCTGGATCCCGAAAGGCTCTGATTGTGCATGGGGGTTAAAAAGGTACTCATGTCCTCCATCAACAAGACATCAGGAAAGCATCCTGTCCTTGCCGCCGTGGTCGTGGGAGGAGGAGGAGAAGGATTAATTTCATCTCTTCCCCTGTTACATTCCCGTGGTGCTGTGACATCACCCTTATACACTGTGTAAAGCATAGTTTTTAATTTATTCTTAAAATGCTCCATCCTTTCCGACTTGCGGGAATTTTGGTAACATTTCAGGCACTTTATGCTTATACTGGGGGTCGAAGAGCGTGGACACCCAGTACAGGTCGTTCTCCTTCAGCTTTTTTATACGAGGGTCCCTCAACAGGCACGACAGCATGAAAGAACCCATTTGAACAAGGTTGGATGCCGAGCTAATCATGTCCCGTTCCTCCTCCTCACTGATCTCACTGATGGTATTTTCTTCCCCCCAGCCACGTACAGCACCATGGGTACCAGAGAGGTGACAACAACGAGCACCCTGGGATGCCTGTTGTGCTCGGTCTAACTCCTCCTCCTCAAAGCCACATTCCTCCTCTGACTCCTCTTCCTCACAATCCTCTTCCTGCGTTGCCGCAGGTCCAGCAAGCGATGCTGATTCGGCTGTTTGTGGGGGTGATGGACACCACAACTCTTCCGCTTCCTCTTCACGCTCATCTACTGCCTGATCCAGCACTCTTCACAGGGCACGCTCCAGGAAGAAAACAAATGGTATGATGTCGCTGATGGTGCCTTCGGTGCAACTGACAAGGTTTGTCACCTCCTCAAAAGGACGCATGAGCCTACAGGCATTGCGCATGAGCGTCCAGTAATTTGGAAAAAATATCCCCAGCTCCCCAGAGGCTGGCCTAGCACCCCGGTCATACAAATACTCATTAACAGCTTTTTCTTGTTGGAGCAGGCGGTCAAACATTAGGAGTGTTGAATTCCACAGTGTCGGGCTGTCGCAAATCAAGCGCCTCACTGGCAGGTTGTTTCGACGCAGGATATCGGACAAGTGCGCCATGGCCATGTAGGAATGCCTGAAATGGCAACACACCTTCCTGGCCTGCTTCAGGACGTCCTTTAAGCCAGGGTACTTATGGACAAATCGTTGTACAATTAGATTACACACATGTACCATGAACGGCACATGTGTCAACTTGCCCAATTTCAATGCCGCCACTAAATTACTTCCATTGTCAGAAACAACCTTGCCAATCTCCAGTTGGTGCGGAGTCAGCCGCTGATCCACCTGTGCGTTCAGGGCGGTCAGGAGTGCTGGTGCGGTGTGACTCTCCGCTTTCAGGCAAGTCAACCCCAAGACGGCGTGACACTGCCATACCCGGGATGTAGCATAGTACCTGGGGAGCTGGGGGGATGCCATAGATGTGGAGCAAGACGCAGAAGTTGAAGAGGACTCAGCCGAGGAAGAGGTTATGGAAGAGGATAGAGTAGGAGGAGAAGAGGAGGTAGCAGCAGGCCTGCCTGCAAGTCGTGGCGGTGTCACCAACTCTTCTGCAGAGCCACGCATTCCATGCTTGTCAGAAGTCAGCAGGTTTACCCAATGCGCAGTGTAGGTGATATACCTGCCCTAACCATGCTTTGCAGACCAGCTATCCGTGGTCATATGGACCCTTGCCCCAACGCTGTGTGCCAGACATGCCATAACTTCCTTTCTCACAACAGAGTACAGGTTTGGGATTGCCTTTTGTGAAAATAAATTTCTGCCGGGTACCTTCCACTGCGGTGTCCCAATAGATACAAATTTTTTGAAAGCATCAGACTCCACCAGCTTGTATGGTTAAAGCTGGTGGGCTAAGAGTTCAGACAAGCCAGCTGTCAGACGCCGGACAAGGAAGGAAGCAGCAGCGGGTACAACATCATCATCATCATCATCACACCGTACCTCCATGTCGGTAATGCTGCATGACTGAGACTGATCACTATTATCTACATCCTCTGTCAATGATGGTTGCGCATCACTCATTTCTTCCAAATGATGTGTCAATAACTCCTGTGACAGATCAAGTGAAGCGGCTGTGGCGCTAGTGTTGGTGGTGGCGACAGGCGGGGGAGTGGCACTGGTCACTTGAGACCTGCCCAAAGCACAGCTGTACGTAGATGTTGCGTCAAGGTTAGGAGGACTAGCAGTGGAAGCTGAAGAAGATTGGGTGTCCTGTGTTAGCCATTCAACTAGGTTCTCCTCAGAAGTTTTTGCGTCCCCCCTGGCACCCGGCATTTGAACAATGTGCATATTTGTAGGGTCTACAGGAATCACAGCACCACGACCACGACCACGGAACATGCGGGGTGGCCTGCCTCTGCCTGTCATTTTTTTTAAAATGGACACTAACAATACTATTACACCAATTGAGTGGTGGCACTGTGAAAGTGGACACAGTATACGCTGTGAGACTGACAACAACAAAAAGACAGATGTTTTAAAAATCACAAATTGTTAATTTTTTAAAATATTACAAGTACTGTGACAACAAATATGATTGTTTGGCACTAGTTGGCAAATGGGCCTGTCTGGCACACACGCTGGGAGAAAGGAAACTGCAATTCAATGGCACTAGGAGACTGAAGAATCACAGTCAAAACAGTTATGATTAACAAAAATTCCAATCCTGTTACAATAAACATGATTGGTGGCACTAATTGGCTAGTTGGGACTGGCACACAGGCAGGCAGGCAGGAGCAAAATGAAATTCAAGGGCACTAGTAGACTGCAGATTGACAGTCAAAACAGTGATGATTGACAAATTTTGCAATACTGTTAAAAGAAATATGATTGCTGGCACTAATTGGAAAGTTGGGCCTGGCACACAGGCTGGCAGGCAGTAGAAAAGTGCAATTCAATGGCACGAGCAAACTGAGGATTAAGATCAACAATCCAAACTTTTTTAATTTTAATTAGTAACTATACTGTGACAACAATTATGATTGGTGTAAATAGTTGGCAAGACGGCCTGGCACAAAAGGCTGGCAGGCAGGAGGTAAATGCAATTCAAGGACACTAGGAGACTGAATACTGACAGTCAAAACAGTGATGATTGACAATTTTTTAAATACTGTTAAAAGAAATATGATTGCTGGCAATAATTGGCTAGGTGGGCCTGGCACACAGCAGGCTGCAAGGCAGGAGGAAAGTGCAATTCAATGGCACCAGCAAACTGAGGATTCACAACAACTATTAACAAAAATTTAAATTTTTAATTATTAAGAATACTGTGACAACAAATATGATTGGTGTAAATATTTTTCAAGTAGGCCTGGCACACAGGCTTGGAAGGCAGTAGAAAAGTGCAATTTTAGGGCACGAGCAAACTGAGGATTAAGATCATCAACAATCAAGAATTTTTTAATTTTAATTAGTAACTATACTGTGACAACAATAATGATTGGTGTAAATAGTTGGCAAGACGGCCTGGCACAAAAGGCTGGCAGGCAGGAGGTAAATGCAATTGAAGGACACTAGGAGACTGATTACTGACAGTCAAAACAGTGATGATTGACAATTTTTGCAATACTGTTAAAAGAAATATGATTGCTGGCAATAATTGGCTAGGTGGGCCTGGCACACAGCAGGCTGCAAGGCAGGAGGAAAGTGCAATTCACTGGCACCAGCAAACTGAGGATTCACAACAACTATTAACAAAAATTTTAATTTTTAATTACTAAGAATACTGTGACAACAAATATGATTGGTGCAAATATTTTTCAAGTGGGCCTGGCACACAGGCTTGGAAGGCAGTAGAAAAGTGCAATTCTAGGGCACGAGCAAACTGAGGATTAAGATCATCAACAATCAAGAATTTTTTTAATTTTAATTAGTAACTATACTGTGACAACAATTATGATTGGTGTAAATAGTTGGCAAGACAGCCTGGCACAAAAGGCTGGCAGGCAGGAGGTAGATTCAATTCAAGGACACTAGGAGACTGATTACTGACAGTCAAAACAGTGATGATTGACAATTTTTGCAATACTGTTAAAAGAAATATGATTGCTGGCAATAATTGGCTAGGTGGGACTGGCACACAGCAGGCTGCAAGGCAGGAGGAAAGTGCAATTCACTGGCACCAGCAAACTGAGGATTCACAACAACTATTAACAAAAATTTTAATTTTTAATTACTAAGAATACTGTGACAACAAATATGATTGGTGTAAATATTTTTCAAGTAGGCCTGGCACACAGGCTTGGAAGGCAGTAGAAAAGTGCAATTCTAGGGCACGAGCAAACTGAGGATTAAGATCATCAACAATCAAGATTTTTTTAATTTTAATTAGTAACTATACTGTGACAAAAAAATATGATTGGTGTAAATAGTTGGCAAGATGGCCTGGCACAAAAGGCTGGCAGCCAGGAGGTAGATGCAATTCAAGGACACTAGGAGACTGATTACTGACAGTCAAAACAGTGATGATTGACAATTTTTGCAATACTGTTAAAATAAATATGATTGCTGGCAATAATTGGCTAGGTGGGCCTGGCACACAGCAGGCTGCAAGGCAGGAGGAAAGTGCAATTCAATGGCACCAGCAAACTGAGGATTCACAACAACTATTACCAAAAATTTTAATTTTTAATTATTAAGAATACTGTGACAACAAATATGATTGGTGTAAATATTTTTCAAGTAGGCCTGGCACACAGGCTTGGAAGGCAGTAGAAAAGTGCAATTCTAGGGCACGAGCAAACTGAGGATTAAGATCAACAATCAAGAATTTTTTAATTTTAATTAGTAACTATACTGTGACAACAATTATGATTGGTGTAAATAGTTGGCAAGACGGCCTGGCACAAAAGGCTGGCAGGCAGGAGGTAAATGCAATTGAAGGACACTAGGAGACTGATTACTGACAGTCAAAACAGTGATGATTGACAATTTTTGCAATACTGTTAAAAGAAATATGATTGCTGGCAATAATTGGCTAGGTGGGCCTGGCACACAGCAGGCTGCAAGGCAGGAGGAAAGTGCAATTCACTGGCACCAGCAAACTGAGGATTCACAACAACTATTAACAAAAATTTTAATTTTTAATTACTAAGAATACTGTGACAACAAATATGATTGGTGCAAATATTTTTCAAGTGGGCCTGGCACACAGGCTTGGAAGGCAGTAGAAAAGTGCAATTCTAGGGCACGAGCAAACTGAGGATTAAGATCATCAACAATCAAGAATTTTTTAATTTTAATTAGTAACTATACTGTGACAACAATTATGATTGGTGTAAATAGTTGGCAAGACAGCCTGGCACAAAAGGCTGGCAGGCAGGAGGTAGATTCAATTCAAGGACACTAGGAGACTGATTACTGACAGTCAAAACAGTGATGATTGACAATTTTTGCAATACTGTTAAAATAAATATGATTGCTGGCAATAATTGGCTAGGTGGGACTGGCACACAGCAGGCTGCAAGGCAGGAGGAAAGTGCAATTCACTGGCACCAGCAAACTGAGGATTCACAACAACTATTAACAAAAAGTTTAATTTTTAATTACTAAGAATACTGTGACAACAAATATGATTGGTGTAAATATTTTTCAAGTAGGCCTGGCGCACAGGCTTGGAAAGCAGTAGAAAAGTGCAATTCTAGGGCACGAGCAAACTGAGGATTAAGATTATCAACAATCAAGATTTTTTTAATTTTAATTAGTAACTATACTGTGACAAAAAAATATGATTGGTGTAAATAGTTGGCAAGATGGCCTGGCACAAAAGGCTGGCAGCCAGGAGGTAGATGCAATTCAAGGACACTAGGAGACTGATTACTGACAGTCAAAACAGTGATGATTGACAATTTTTGCAATACTGTTAAAATAAATATGATTGCTGGCAATAATTGGCTAGGTGGGCCTGGCACACAGCAGGCTGCAAGGCAGGAGGAAAGTGCAATTCAATGGCACCAGCAAACTGAGGATTCACAACAACTATTACCAAAAATTTTAATTTTTAATTATTAAGAATACTGTGACAACAAATATGATTGGTGTAAATATTTTTCAAGTAGGCCTGGCACACAGGCTTGGAAGGCAGTAGAAAAGTGCAATTCTAGGGCACGAGCAAACTGAGGATCAAGATCAACAATCAAGAATTTTTTAATTTTAATTAGTAACTATACTGTGACAACAATTATGATTGGTGTAAATAGTTGGCAAGACGGCCTGGCACAAAAGACTGGCAGGCAGGAGGTAAATGCAATTCAAGGACACTAGGAGACTGAATACTGACAGTCAAAACAGTGATGATTGGCAATTTTTGCAATACTGTTAAAAGAAATATGATTGCTGGCAATAATTGGCTAGGTGGACCTGGCACACAGCAGGCTGCAAGGCAGGAGGAAAGTGCAATTCAATGGCACCAGCAAACTGAGGATTCACAACAACTATTACCAAAAATTTAAATTTTTAATTATTAAGAATACTGTGACAACAAATATGATTGGTGTAAATATTTTTCAAGTAGGCCTGGCACACAGGCTTGGAAGGCAGTAGAAAAGTGCAATTCTAGGGCACGAGCAAACTGAGGATTAAAATCAACAATCAAGAATTTTTTAATTTTAATTAGTAACTATACTGTGACAACAATTATGATTGGTGTAAATAGTTGGCAAGACGGCCTGGCACAAAAGACTGGCAGGCAGGAGGTAAATGCCATTCAAGGACACTAGGAGACTGAATACTGACAGTCAAAACAGTGATGATTGACAATTTTTGCAATACTGTTAAAAGAAATATGATTGCTGGCAATAATTGGCTAGGTGGGTCTGGCACACAGCAGGCTGCAAGGCAGGAGCAAAGTGCAATTCACTGGCACCAGCAAACTGAGGATTCACAACAACTATTACCAAAATTTTTAATTTTTAATTATTAAGAATACTGTGACAACAAATATGATTGGTGTAAATATTTTTCAAGTAGGCCTGGCACACAGGCTTGGAAGGCAGTAGAAAAGTGCAATTCTAGGGCACGAGCAAACTGAGGATTAAGATCAACAATCAAGAATTGTTTCATTTTAATTAGTAACTATACTGTGACAACAATTATGATTGGTGTAAATAGTTGGCAAGACGGCCTGGCACAAAAGGCTGGCAGGCAGGAGGTAAATGCAATTCAAGGACACTAGGAGACTGAATACTGACAGTCAAAACAGTGATGATTGACAATTTTTGCAATACTGTTAAAAGAAATATGATTGCTGGCAATAATTGGCTAGGTGGGCCTGGCACATAGCAGGCTGCAAGGCAGGAGGAAAGTGCAATTCAATGGCACCAGAAAACTGAGGATTCACAACAACTATTACCAAAAAATTTAATTTTTAATTATTAAGAATACTGTGACAACAAATATGATTGGTGTAAATATTTTTCAAGTAGGCCTGGCACACAGGCTTGGAAGGCAGTAGAAAAGTGCAATTCTAGGGTACGAGCAAACTGAGGATTAAGATCAACAATCAAATTTTTTTTAATTTTAATTAGTAACTATACTGTCTGTGACAACAATTATGATTGGTGTAAATAGTTGGCTAGACTGCCTGGCACAAAAGGCTGGCAGTGGCAGGCAGGAGGTAAATGCAATTCAATGGCACTAGGAGACTGAATATTTGCAGTCCAAAAAATTATGATTTTTATTTTTTGATATACTGTTACAAGAATTATGATTGGTGCCACTAATTGGCTAGTTGGGCCTGGCACACAGTGCAATGCACATATCACTCTATGAGTGGTCGCACTGGCTGGCTGCTACGTAGAGCAGCAATTAACAACAGTATGCTGTGTAAGTCAGATAGACAGTTAGATACAGGCCTGATAGAAAATAAAATTAGATTACACTAGCATAATGATTTAAAGACTTTTTTGGGGGAATTTAAAGAAAAAGGTTAAGCACATACATATGAGTCGTGGCTGATAGCCTTGGAAGGGCAGCTATTAAAAACAGTAGGCTCTGTAAGTCAGATACACACACGCCTGATAGAAAATACTATTAGATTACACTAGAAAAATGATTTAAATTATTTTTTTGGGGGGGAAATTAAAAAAAAGGTTAAACACATATGAGTCGTGGCTCATAGACTAGGGAGGGCAGCACATAAACACAGTAGGCTCTGTATGTCAGCAAAACACACAGGCCGGATAGAAAATTATAATAGATTACACTATCAAAAAAAATTTTTTTATATTTAAATTAAGGTGAAGAAGATATGAGTGCTGGGTGGCTGCCTGGCACAGACCAATTAACCAAAAGACTGAAAAAAAATGAGGTATATTAATGCTGAGTGAGCCTGACAGACACAGGCATGATAGTAAATGTAATTAGATTACACTAGAATTTTTTTTTTTTTTTTTTATTTAAAATAATGTTATAAACGGATATTAACACTGGTGGCTGGCACAGAGCAATGAACCAGAGTATATGCTGTGTGACACAGGCCTGATAGAAAATGAAAAAAAATTACACTAGCAAAATAATTAAATTTTTTGGTTAGTTAAATTTAAACTAATGTTGTTAGGGAGATATCAGTGGTGGCAGTAATCACAGCATATGCTGTGAGCCTTAAACACACAGCCTGAAAGCCAGGCAAATGCTAATTAAAAAAAAAAAACGAAAAAAAAAAAAACCGGCACGAAATATAGCCCTAAAAAGGGCTTTTTGGGGTGCTGTGCTTGCAGCAGAGATGAGTGGAGTCCTTCTGGACTGTAAATACACTAGCCTAGCTATGTTTTTCCTATTAATGTCAGGAGCAAAAACACAACACGTCCTCTCATTAAGAAAGCAAGGTCGTTATGAGTCTAAAATGGCGGATTCCGAGTAGCTGGGAGGGTCTGTGAGGGAGTGTCTGATGTTGATTGGCTCTAATGTGTCAGACGGCTGTGACATAAAGGGTCAAAGTTTCCTCAATGATGACACATAGGGGCGGATCGAACATCGCCATGTGTTCGCCCACAAACGCGAACAAGCTATGTTCGCTGTGAACCGTTCGCGGGCAAACAGTTCGGGACATCACTAGTCAAGAGGCTGCTTGGCAGAAATGTGATGAGTAGTAGGGTGGCCTCTTAAATAGCAAGTGTACATGTGGGTGATTTATCAGATGTTAAAAAACTAATAATTCCAGGTTTACCCATTCCAGAATAAGAGACAGAGGAGGATAGGCTTCATAAATATTTTTTGGCTAAAATAATAGCCTGTCACATTTTTTAACTTCACCAGTATAAGGTATATACAGAAGCAGCACTCCCATGTTACAGATACACTGGTTTTTATCTCTATCTTCATCCACAATTAAGTTCACTTTGTGAAGAGCATTGTAAAACACATCACATACTGGAGTGTATGCCATTTTATCATTATTATCTTGTTATTATCTATTATTACATACAATTCTACTATACTACCAGGCTTGCAAGACAGGTAAAGAGGGATGCATTGGAGCACAGTACCATTGAGATTTTACATTTTAAGTGACCCATTTTAGTAGAAAGTTTTTATATATAAATAAAAAATAGTTTCTAATAAACAGCATCTGTTTATTAGCTTAATGCTCTCTCGTTTTTGTTTTTTTGCCTTTTTTCTTATTATGATGTCCAGTAATAACAAGACAAGTGGCGTCTGAATTTTTTAAATTTTCTTTTACAGTGTAGACTATTAATTGAGATATATATATATATATATATATATATATATATATATATATATATATATATATTTGTAATTATTTTTTTGAGTTTACTACATTTAGAACTAATAAAACAGATTCTATTTCCAGGCTTGACCTGCAATAACATCTATTGATGGTGTTTAGTTGTGCGTTAGTTCAGCAAAGAGAAATGCTCATTGGTCATCAATAATAGATTATGTCTGCATTGTTAGTGTCAGCAAGGTCTAGTGACTATATTGTGTTTCAGTTCCATGACTGTAAACCTACTCTGAGTAAAATAATGAGCGTACTAACGAAAACTGTCAAAAAGAGAGGTGGTGCTCCTATCGAGCAGAGGACACATTCAAGTGTTGGGGGGGAAATCATCAGAAATTCCATGTCCAAAGTTAATGTCAGCTACATTTTTGCAGGTGTTGAATCAGAGAATGCTGCAACTCTCAAGCCACCTGGTAAATAAAGTATAAACTTAATTTAAAAAGTACATTAAATGCCTCTTGTTTTTGAGTAAAACTGTGATGGTCCCACACTTCCTAGAGAAGCCAAATAGAAAATTCTGTAACTTGCAGATGCTGCAAATCAAATTGCTCACTTAGGCAAATTGCACCATTTTAAAATAATAGCTTACAGATTTAGATTTTCTGCCTCTCTAGGGAGTGTATGGCACAGCATACCTATTACATAAAAACAACTGGTGCTTAATGTCCCTTTAAGCTATTAAAGGGACAGTCAAGTCAAAATTAAACTTTCATGATTTCGATAGGGCATGTAATTTTAAACAACTTTTCAATTTACTTTTATAATCAAATTTGCTTAGTTCTCTTGGTATTTGTTGTTGAAAGCTAAACCTAGGTAGGCTCATATGCTAATTTCTAAGGCCTTGAAAGCCGCCTGTTATCTCATTTTATCGCATTTTGACAAAGCTAGTTCATGTGTGCCATAAAGATAACATTTTGCTCACTCCTCCAGAGTTATTTATGAGCGAGCACTGGCTAAAATTCAAGTCTATCAAAAAGAACTGAAATAAGGAGGCAATCTTTAAAGGCTTAGATACAAGATATCTTTACAGAGGTAAAAAGTGTCGGACAGACATTGATAAATCGACCCAATGGACTCCAGTCTTTTATACATTAGAGATAAGGCTTGACCTTTGAAATCCTCAAACATTTCTATAATGGAGGACAAAAACATGACGAAACCATAATAATTTCAATATGAACAAATAAATTCAAAACAAAATAGGTTTTCTTTTTAATAAAAAAGCTCATAGTAAAAGCTATCTAAAGGGACATCTAAACCATTATTTAAAGAATAGACTTACTCCTTATAATGAGAAGTCTCAAGTTTGTGGTGTTGGTTTGCTTAAGATGGAAATGGAGGAATAGGGTTCCATGTACGAAGCAGTGAAAGCTGCTCCGGAGCCCTTGCAGGGCAGGTTCGCATATGCGAGCCTGCTTCCCGCAATGTAAGGAGCAGTGGTCATTAGACCGCTGCTTCTTACACCCTACACTACTTCTTACTAGTGATGTCGCGAACTGAAAATTTTCCATTCATGAACGGCGGACTCGAACTTCTGCAACTGTTCGCGAACGGGCGAACCGGGCGAACTGCCATTGACTTCAATAGGCAGGCAAATTTTAAAACCCACAGGGACTCTTTCTGGCCACAATAGTGATGGAAAAGTTGTTTCAAGGGGACTAACACCTGGACTGTGGCATGCCGGAGGGGGATCCATGGCAAAACTCCCACGGAAAATTACATAGTTGATGCAGAGTCTGGTTTTAATCCATAAAGGGCATAAATCACCTAACATTCCTAAATTATTTGGAATAACGTGCTTTAAAACATCAGGTATGATGTTGTATTGATCAGGTAGTGTAAAGGTTACGCCCGCTTCACAGTGACAGACAAAACTCCCCGTTTAACGCACTGCAAATAACCGCAAACAGTCCATTTGCACAACCACGAGATAGATAGATTTGATAGATACATAGATTAGATAGATAGATCAATAGATGCAATATACATTTGATAGATACGATAGATAGATAGTTAGATAGATTTGATAGCTATATAATTTCCCGGACAGAGAATTACAAGACGTGCAGTCTGGGACCCAGGGTAAGGTTCCCAGAGGCAGTTGTGGCGCCAGGGGATGTGTATATGGCATGGATTTTAGGAACAGGGAGATGGAAAAAGATGCTTGGTCGGTCCTCCTACTTCAAATTTGGGGCACTGCGCATGCAATCTACTGTGCTACCAGAGTGGTGTGTTAAGTAGTACTATTCTGATCAGTTAAATACCTGTTTCTCCCCCTATAGGGGGAGGTGTATATGGCATGGATTTTAGGAACTGGGAGATGGAAAAAGATGCTTGGTCGGTCCTCCTACTTCAAATTTGGGGCACTGCGTGTGCCATCGTGGCCGGACTTTTAGCCGACGGACATTTGTCCGACGGACATTTGGCCGAAACACAAGTGGCTGTAACAAAACAGTCCGGCCATGAGATAGATAGATTTGATAGATAGATTAGATAGATAGATCAATAGATGCAATATACATTTGATAGGTACGATAGACAGATAGATAGATTTGAGAGATAAATAGATAGGTTTGATAGATAGATAATTTCCCAGACAGAGAATTACAAGACGTGCGGTCTGGGACCCATGGTAAGGTTCCCAGAGGCAGTTGCGGCGCCAGGGGACGTGTATATGGCATGGATTTTAGGAACCAAGAGATGGAAAAAGATGCTTGGTCGGTCCTCCTACTTCAAATTTGGGGCGCTGCGCGTGCAATCTACTGTGCCACCAGATATGAGTGGTGTGTTAAGTAGTACTATTCTGATTAGTTTAATACCTGTTACTCCCCCTATCGGGGGAGGTGTATATGGCATGGATTTTAGGAACCGGGAGATGGAAAAAGATGCTTGGTCGGTCCTCCTACTTCAAATTTGGGGCACTGCGCGTGCATTCGTGGCCGGACTTTTAGCCGACGGACATTTGGCCGAAACACAAGTGGCTGTCACAAAACAGTCCGGCCACGAGATAGATAAATTTGATAGATAGATACATAGATTAGATAGATCAATAGATGCAATATACTTTTGATAGATACAATAGACAGATAGATAGATTTGATAGATAAATAGATAGATTTGATAGATAGATAATTTCCCAGACAGAGAATTACAAGACGTGCGGTCTGGGACCCATGGTAAGGTTACTTCCTTTTGCACAATCGAGTACAGGTTGGGTATTGCCTTTTGTGCAAAGAAATTTTGGCCGGGTACCTTCCACTGCGGTGTCCCCTATCAGGGGATGTGTATATGGCATGGATTTTAGGAACCGGGAGATGGAAAAAGATGCTTGGTCGGTTCTCCTACTTCAAATTTGGGGCACTGCGCGTGCAATCTAATGTGCCACCAGATAGGAGTGGTGTGTTAAGTAGTACTATTCCTATCAGTTTAATCCTGTTAAGTGTCTTTTTTTTCTTTTGTTTTTGAAGCCACAGTGCAGCACCAGGGGCCAGAAAAATTTGGCATGTACATATGCCTGAAAAATTAGGTATTGTTGCAGCCGCTGCTGTAGCAGTGGCCAGAAAAATTGATGTTTGTTTCCCAGGCAGAAAGTGCCCGAAAACATTGCGGCTTGAACCCTAGTTGGTGGCGGATAAGTCACGCAAGTCATCCGGCATTTGAAGATAAAATACAGCAGTGTGTGGACCATTTTTAGCCCAAGGCAGCTCATCTCATCACTCAGGCCTTTTTTACTCGAATGTATCACCCAATGTCAGTCCCTTCGGGATCCATCCCTCATTCATCTTAATAAAGGTGAGGTAATCTAGACTTTTTTGACCTAGGCGACTTCTCTTCTCAGTGATAATACCTCCTGCTGCACTGAAGGTCCTTTCTGACAGGACACGTGAAGCGGGGCAGGCCAGAAGATCTATTGCAAATTGGGATAGCTCAGGCCACAGGTCAAGCCTGCACACCCAGTAGTCAAGGGGTTCATCGCTCCTCAGAGTGTCGAGATCTGGAGTTAAGGAGAGGTAGTCTGCTACCTGTCGGTCGAGTCGTTCTCTGAGGGTGGACCCCAAAGGGCTGTGGCGATGCATAGGAGTTAAAAAGCTCCGCATGTCCTCCATCAACAACATGTCTGTAAAGCGTCCTGTCCTTGCTGGCGTGGTCGTGGGAGTCGGAGGATTACTTTCAGCTCTTCCCCTGTTAGATCACGTTGTGCTGTGACATCACCCTTATACGCTGTGTAAAGCATATTTTTAAATTTATTTTGGAAATGCTGCATCCTTTCCGACTTGCTTTAATTCGGTAACATTTCTGGTACTTTATGCTTATACCGGGGGTCTAGTAGCGTGGACACCCAGTACAGGTCGTTCTCCTTCAGCTTTTTTATACGAGGGTCCCTCAACAGGCACGACAGCATGAAAGACCCCATTTGCACAAGGTTGGATTCCGAGCTACTCATGTCCCGTTCCTCGTCCTCAGTGATGTCACTGAAGGTATCTTCTTCCCCCCAGCCACGTACAACACCACGGGTACCAGATAGGTGACAAAGAGCACCCTGGAATGCATGTTGTGGTTGGTCTTCCTCCTCCTCCTCAAAGCCACATTCCTCCTCTGACTCCTCTTCCTCACAATCCTCTTCCATCGTTGCCGCAGGTCCAGCAAGCGATGCTGATAAGGCTGTTTCTGGTGGTGATGGTGACCACAACTCTTCCTCTTCACGCTCATCTATTGCTTGATCCAGCACTCTTCGCAGGGCACGCTCCAGGAAGAAAACAAATGGTATGATATCACTGATGGTGCCTTTGGTACGATTGACTAGGTTTGTCACCTCCTCAAAAGGACACATGAGCCTACAGGCATTGTGCATGAGCGCCCAGTAACGTGGCAAAAAAATTCCCAGCTCCACAGAGGCTTTCCTACAAATACTCGTTAACGGCTTTTTCTTGTTGGAGCAGGCGGTCGAACATTAGGAGTGTTGAATTCCAACGTGTTGGGCTGTCGCAAATCAAGCGCCTCAATGGCATGTTGTTTCACCGCTGGATATCGGAAAAGTGTGCCATGGCCGTGTAGGAATGCCTCAAATGGCCACACACCTTCCTGGCCTGCTTCAGGACGTCCTGTAAGCCTGGGTACTTATGCACAAAGCGTTGTACTATCAGATTACACACATGTGCCATGCATGGCACATGTGTCAACTTGCCCAATTTCAATGCCGCCACCAAATTACTTCCGTTGTCAGAAACCACTTTGCCGATCTCCAGTTGGTGCGGAGTTAGCCAATGATCCACCTGTGCGTTCAGGGCGGACAGGAGTGCTGGTCCGGTGTGACTCTCTGCTTTCAGGCAAGTCAACCCCAAGACGGCGTGACACTGCCATATCCGGGATGTGAAATATTACCTGCGGAGCTGGGGGGGTGCCATTGATGTGGAGCAAGACGCAGCAGCAGAAGAGGACTCAGCCGAGGAGGTTATGGAAGAGGATGGAGTAGGAGGAGTAAAGGAGGTGGCAGCAGGCCTGCCTCCAAGTCGTGGCAGTGTCACCAACTCTTCCTCTGCAGAGCCATGCATTCCATGCTTGGCATCCGTCAGCAGGTTTACCCAATGCACAGTGTAGGTTATATACCTGCCCTGACCATGCTTTGCAGACTATCTATCAGTGGTCATATGGACCCTTGCCCCAACACTGTGTGCCAGACATGCCATTATTTCCTTTCACACAATCAAGTACAGGTTGGGGATTGCCTTTTGTGAAAAGAAATTTCGGCCGGGTACCTTCCACTGCGGTGTCCCAATAGCTAAATATTTTTTGAACGCCTCAGACTCCACCAGCTTGTATGGTAAAAGCTGGCGGGCTAAGAGTTCAGACAAGCCAGCTGTCAGATGCCGGGCAAGGGGGTGACTTTGTGACATTGGCTTCTTACGATCAAACATGTCCTTGACAGACACCTGACTGTGGGCAGATGAGCAGGAACTGCTCTGGAAGAGAGACGGAGTGGCGGATGGTTGAGAGGGGGCAAGGAGGACAGCAGTGGTTGACGTGGCTGAAGATGCTGGACCCAGAGGAGGATGGCGGCTTTGAGTTTGTGTTCTGCTTTTACTCATGTGTTGATCCCATAGGCGTTTGTGATGTGCGATCATGTGCCTTCGCAAAGCAGTTGTACCTAGGTGGGTTTTGCACTTCCCACGACTCAGTTTCTTTTGGCACAGGTTGCAAATGGCATCGCTGTTGTCAGAGGCAGACACACACAAAAAATGCCACACTGATGAGCTCTGCGATGACAGCATTCTGGTGGTGGCAACAGCATGCGTTGATTGGCGTGCTGTCTGGCTGACCCCGGGTGCCGATGCATGCTGTCTGACTGTGCCACTAGCTCCTTGCGACTACCTCCCCCTGCTTCCAACTCGTCTCCTCCTCTCTGTCTCCCCATCTGAACTTTCCCCCTGTTCTTCTTCTCTTCTAGCGGGCACCCACGTGACATCCACGGACGCATCGTCATTATCAACCGCTTCACTTGTATCTGACAAATCAACAAAGGAAGCAGCAGCGGGTACAACATCATCATCATCACACTGTACGTCCATGTCTGTAATGCTGCCTGACTTAGACATATCACTGTTATCTACATCCTCTGTCAATGATGGTTGCTCATCACTCATTTCTTCCAACTGATGTGTAAAAAACTCCTCTGACAGATCAAGTGAAGCGGCTGTGGTGCTAGTGTTGGTGGTGGCGGCAGACGGGCGAGTAGTGGTAACTTGAGAGGTGCCAGAAGATAAGCTGGAGGAGGATGGTGCGTCAAGGTTCAGAGCGGAAGCTATAGAAGATTGGGTGTCCTGTGTTAAAAAGTCAACTATGTCCTCCTCAGAACTTTTCGAGTTTATGGTACATGGCCTCTGAGCACTGGGCATTATTCTATGGCCAAAGGGAATCACAGCACCACGACCATGACGACACCTGCGGGGTGGCCTGCCTCTGCCTGTCATTTTTTTTTAAATGTACACTTACACTACTATTAAACAAGATATGAGTGGTGGCACTGGGCAAGTGGGCACAGTATACGCTGTGAGCCTGACACAAAAAAGCAGACTGATGTTTGACAGTCCAAAAAGTTTTTATTTTTTTAAATGTACACTTACACTACTATTAAACAAGATATGAGTGGTGGCACTGGGCAAGTGGGCACAGTATACGCTGTGAGCCTGGCACACACGCTGGCAGGCAGGCAACTGCAATTAGATTACACAAGCAGACTGATGTTTCACAGTCAAAATTTTTTTTTTTTATTATTATTTACACTACTGTTACACCAGATATTAGTGGTGGCACTGAGCAAGTGGGCCTGGCACACACACTGGCAGGAAGGCAACTGCAATTAGATTACACTAGCAGACTGATGTTTCACAGTCAAAAAAGTTTTTTTTAAAAAATGATTTACACTACTGTTACACCAGATATGAGTGGTGGCACTGGGCAAGTGGGCCGGGCACACACATTGGCAGGCAGGCAACTGCAATTAGATTACACTAGCAGACTGATGTTTCACAGTCAAAAATGTTTTTTTAAAATTATTTACACTACTGTTACACCAGATATGAGTGGTGGCACTGGGCAAGTGGGCATGGCACACACGCTGGCAGGCAGACAACTGCAATTAGATTACACTAGCAGACTGATGTTTCACAGTCAAAAAAGTTTTTTTTATTAAATTATTTACACTACTGTTACACCAGATATGAGTGGTGGCACTGGGCAAATGGGCCAGGCACACACGTTGGCAAGCAGGCACTGGGCAAGTGGGCCTGGCTGGCACACATGCTAGCAGGCAGGCAACTGCAATTAGATTACACTAGCAGACTGATGTTTCACAGTCAAAAAAGTTTTTTTTTTTAATTATTTACACTACAGTTACACCAGATATGAGTGGTGGCACTGGGCAAGTGGGCCTGGCACACACGCTAGCAGGCAGGCAACTGCAATTAGATTACACTAGCAGACTGATGTTTCACAGTCAAATTTTTTTTAAAAATTATTTATACTACTGTTACACCAGATATGAGTGGTGGCACTGGGCAAATGGGCCGGGCACACACGTTGGCAGGCAGGCAACTGCAATTAGAATTACACTAGCAGACTGATGTTTCACAGTCAAAAAAGTTTTTTTTTTTTAAATTATTAACACTACTGTTACACCAGATATGAGTGGTGGCACCTGGCAAGTGGGTCTGGCACACACGCTAGCAGGCAGGCAACTGCAATTAGATTAAACTAGCAGGCTGATGTTTCACAGTCAAAAAAGTTTTTTTTAAATTATTTACACTACTGTTACACCAGATATGAGTGGTGGCACTGGGCAAGTGGGTCTGGCACACACACTGGCAGGCAGGCAACTGCAATTAGATTACACTAGCAGACTGATGTTTCACAGTCAAAAAAGTTTTTTTAATTAAATTATTTACACTACTGTTACACCAGATATGAGTGGTGGCATCGGGCAAGTGGGCCTGGCACACACACTAGCAGGCAGCCAACTGCAATTAGATTTCACAGTCAAAAAACTTTTTTTTTAATTATTTACACTACTGTTACACCAGATATGAGTGGTGGCATTGGGCAAGTGGGCCGGGCACACACGTTGGCAGGCAGGCAACTGCAATTAGAATTACACTAGCAGACTGATGTTTCACAGTCAAAACATTTTTTTTTAACTATTTACACTATTGTTACACCAGATATGAGTGGTGTTACTAGGCAAGTGGGCCTGGCACACACGCTAACAGGCAGGCAACTGCAATTAGATTACACTAGCAGACTGATGTTTCACAGTCAAAAAATATATTTTTTTTAATTATTTACACTACTGTTACACCAGATATGAGTGGTGGCACTGGGCAAGTGAGCCTGGCTGGCAAACACGCTAGCAGGCAGGCAACTGCAATTAGATTATACTAGCAGACTGATGTTTCACAGTCAAAAAAGTTTTCTTTTAAAAATTATTTACACTACTGTTACACCAGACATGAGTGGTGGCACTGGGCAAGTGGGCCTGGCACACACGCTGGCAGGCAGGCAACTGCAATTAGATTACACTAGCAGACTGATGTTTCACAGTCAAAGTTTTTTTTTTTTTATTATTTACACTACTGTTACACCAGATATGAGTGGTGGCACTGGGCAAGTGGGCACAGTATATGCTGTGAGCCTGACACACATGCTGGCAGGCAGGCAGGCAACTGCAAATAGATTACACAGAAAAAATAAAGCAGCCCTAAAAAGGGCTTTTTGGGGTGCTGTCCTTACAGCAGAGATCAGATGAGTCCTTCAGGACTGTAGTGGACACTGAATACACTAGCCTAGCTATCAATTTCCCTAATAAATCAGCAGCAGCTACACTCTCCCTCCTCTCACTAAGAATGCAGCTTCCGAATGAATCTAAAATGGCTGCTGTCCAGGAGCTGGGAGGGTCTGGGAGGGAGTGTCTGCTGCTGATTGGCTGGAATGTGTCTGCAGACTGTGAGATTCAGGGTCAAAGTTTACTCAATGATGACGAATAGATGGCGGATCGAACATCGCCGCCGCGGCGAACGCGAACAAGCGATGTTCGCTGGGAACTATTCACCGGCGAACAATTCACGACATTACTACTTCTTACACCCTACGCTACCTCTGAGGTGGCGAGGGAAAAAAGAGCTTGCTCACTCTCAATGATTGACAGCCCCTTCAGTCGCGCGATTGGCCGCGTGAATGAAGGGACAGGCATTACACACTCTGATGAGTGTGTAATGATAGATACAGGCAAGAGGATTAACAGATCCGCTGCCCATGTGTAGCGAAGACGGGCAGACAGCTTTGCGAGTTGAGAAGCTGTCCGCCCTCCGCTTAGTACATGGAGCCCATAGTTTCCTTGCCCACTAAGTTTACTTCCCTAAACTAACAGGGTGCTAGTACATAAGTATTCATAATTTTTACCAATCATTCAACATCCTAGATTTGTTTCTCTTTGAAATTTCTTGTGTGTACATGTTTTTATGTATTTAATTTTAGCTGTTAAGGAGGCATTACCCTAATCTTTTTTTTTTGGATCATGTGACCCTTTCATTTGAAGGAGGGGATCCTCCATTTTCCAATTAGAGACATAAATAGTGTCAGAGTTTTTTCTTATTACTGTAAAGTGACTTTTGGGTCTTATGCCCCTTTTGTTTACAAAAGGGCTGGATTATGTGTCTCTTTATAGAATCTCCAAAGGAATCATATCCTTTATGTCTAAAAACAATGAGGGGCGGTATTAGCTCCTCTTGGATCCCTCCAACATTAACATTTATGTACAAGCAATTTGTTGAGCTGAATAAGGGCCGATTTATTTCTGCTGCCAATACATTTATCTATACAACCTTGCATCAAAAACTTTTAAAACCTTACTTAAGGGGATAGTCTAGTCAAAATTAAACTTTCATGATTCAGATTTTAAGCAAGTTTCTAAGTTACTCTTATTATCAATTTCTCTTTGTTCTTTTGGTATCCTTATTGAAAAAAGCTAGAATGTAATCTTTGGTCCAACACCTGGGTAGCGTTTGCTGATTGGTGTCTAAATGTAGCTCTCCAATCAGCAAGCGCTACCCAGGTGCTCAACTAAAAATGGGTCAGCTACTAAGCTTACATTTCAGCTTATTTAGCTACAAATACCAAGAGAACGAAAAAAAATTGATCATAGGAGTTCTTCTTTAACTGTTTCCAGTAAAGGCATCTATAATAACCATTTTTGGTTTTGCAACTTGTATACATAGTTTTGTACTTTGAGGAGATACATTGTAGTTTGACCTCTTTTTTTATCATCTGCTAAAATATTTAGATTGCCTTGAACTCCTTTAGTAATGTTTGTATTTATAGGACACAATAGCAGAATTCTTTGGCATAACTTGACTTCCATTTGAATTACACTGATAGATTAAAGAAATGTCTTCCTATGTACAAGTTGATCACCTCTGACATTTACTTTACGTACTTTTTTTGTGTGAATGTGTAAGACTAAATATAGGAAAAGACTCCCTGTTGTTGTAGAGCACTTCAACAGCAAAAATCTAATTTCTCCTCCAGCACCGACAACTTAATTTACTCTTATGTTCCAATGACCCTTTAACCTATAAAATATGTCACTGCAATTAAGTCAAATAGCTCTTAGAAATGGCTATTAGATCACATTTTATAGCATGTATAGAGAAAAACATCCTCTACTGTACCAATAAATATGAAAAATAAAATAAAAATAATAATATGAAAAGAATTGTTGAAACGGTTTTGATATGGAATTTGAACTATGGAGTTTTTGATCATAAAAGAATTGCTATCAAAAAGAAATTGTCAGGATTTGAATTCTCAGCTGTCTGAGTGTTAGTACAGATGGTGTCATGCACGGTGTCTAGTGTCACACACATACTGTAGTCACATTACAGTGCCACTCTAGCTAATGTTACAAGGAAGATGGTGGTTTATAGGACAACAGCATTCTTCTGATAACATATTATTTTATTGATACCACAGTTGCCAGTGTCAGTTTCATAAAGAACAGTTACTGGTTATTCATTATAAAATTCTATGTAATGAAAAAAACATTAAATTATATATGTGTAATGCCACATGCGTAAAAACAAACTTATTTTTGTTTTAGCATAGGAGCATGTTTTTTTTTTCAATTGATAACATCTGTGTAATATTTAAAATTCCATTTTACCAATCAAACAAATGACTTTATTTAACATCTCCCGATACAGTAATTTAGATTCTTCCTGATTTTTTTTTTTCACTTTAAAAGTGAGTATATTGCTTGGGAGTGGTAATATTAAAGGGACATGAAGCCCAAACATTTTCTTTCATGATTCAGATAGAGCATAGAGTTTTAAACAACTTTCCAATTTATTTCTATTATATAATTTGCTTTATTCTCTTGACTCTTGGTATCATTTGTTGAAGAAGCAGCAATGCACTACTACTGAATGCATTAGGTGAACCAATTAAACAAGTCATATATGTGCAGTCACCAATCAGCATATAGCTCCCAGTGCTTTGCAGCTCCTGAGCCTACCTAGGTATCGTTTTCAACAAAGGATACAAGAGATCAAAACAAATGAGATAAATTAAATAAATTGGAAAGTTGTTTAAACTTACATGCTCTGGTAGGAGGAGTCTAAGTGGAAGGCCAAGCAAACACTTGCTCCATGTTCCAGGGAGCTATTGGCAGTGGTAATTTGTCCCGAATACCTTGGACCTAGGTCAGCTCACCTAACCTACTTTATCACGCTGCCGGCACTCCAACAGTGCTGTTACATCGCACTGAGCTACAATTGGTAGCAGATTAAAGGTCTTTAAACTAATACATTTTTTCTAAGTCTCCTGTTATAATTTTTGTTTTCCTACAGCTACGGGGAAAAAGGAACAACACCTGAGCGGTAAAATTACTCCCCCCTCCTATGCACACTGCCAGAGGGGGGTAGGAGTTAATACTGCATACCGCCTATCGACTTTTGTATCCCTCAAAACTTAACTGCAGGTGCAGTCTCTACCCGCCTTCCACTCGGGAGCCATACAGACGACCTGCTGGATGCCGGATGAGAACAGTCTTGCTAAGAGTCTGTTCTGGGTGGTCCTTGCTGGAGACAAGTAGCAGACTGTCGACGGAGACCAGCTTTACACTGGAGATCTCATCCCCGATCGGAGAGCGGTGCTTCTCACTTTCCCCTCCTGGGACTTGTGCAACCTGAGTTCGAGCGACGCCGAAGCATACCTGCATGAAGGCTGGTCCTCCCCCTCCCACTGGTGCTGCACGAGGGGGTCCCGGTCTTGCAGAGGCTCTCTTTGTTTTTTTACCAGCAATGGCCCTTGCAGGGCGGGTTTTCCATCCAGGCCATCTGATACCAGGTGAAGGTGCAGTGGCGCCTCCCCTTCCATCGGATCTTGTCGCAAGGCTGGTTCTCTTAATGAATTGGCTTCTGATTTTGAAGCAGAGTCGCCTAGAATACCAAGCACTCCACACGTTCTTCACCACACTAGTTTCTCCTCTCCCACCGGTGCTGCGTGCGGGGGGTACTGGTTTTGCAGCGTGTCTCCCTCTCGGCCATAACAGTGGCCACACCAGCAAAGCCCCACGGACAGGGTCAGGTACTTTTTCTTACTCGCCCCTAGCTGGGCCTTTTTACCTTTGGAACTATCTGCCTAAGATGTATTTGGGCCTTCATGTATAACTTTGCTACAAATTTAAAATATTTCAAAGGTAAAACGCAATATTGTGGCAGAAGATCTGATACTGATAATGTATGTTTGTTCTGATACAAAGTACCAAAAAATATTATATTTATAAGCAAATAGTTACTTTTTAGGTACAGTATATGTTTGGGTCTTTTTCTTAGATTTTTTTTTTTTTTTTTCTAAATGCTTCTGAAAGAATAGGCATAATCTACTCTCTGGTAAACGATAACCTAATCTGTTAATAGGCCTACTCTGGGTATATAATAGCAGGTCATAAATTTCTGCTATATTTTATTTATATAAAGGTTAACCTAAACTAGGATAAAAACTAGACAGGAGCTACAAATACCTAATCTCTAGGGTTTTAGCCCTAGATACAATAGAAGTGTTCAAATCATGAAACTTAAAGGGACAGTCAACACCAGAATTTTTGTTGTTTAAAAAGATAGATAATCCCTTTATTACCCATTCCCCAGTTTTGCATAACCAACACAGTTATATTAATACACTTTTTACTGCTATGACTATCTTGTATCTAAGCATCTCCTGACCGCCCCTAATCACATGACTTTTAGTTATTATCTATTGACTTGCATTTTAGCCAATTAGTGCAGTGTCTGCCACAACCCACGGGCATGATCACAATGCTATCTATATGGTTTACCTGAACTACTCTCCCCTGTTGTGAAAAGCAAATACAAAAGCATGTGATTAGAGGTGGCCTTCAAGGGCTTAGAAATTATCATATGAGCCTTCCTAGGTTTGCTCTCAACTAGAATACCAAGAGAACAAAGCAAAATTGTTGATAAAAGTAAATTGGAAAGTTGTTTAAAATTACATGTCCTATTTGAAAAATAAACGTTTTTTTGGCCTTGACTGTCCCTTTAACATAATTTTATTGTTTATGCTATGTATGCTGTTTAGAATATAAAAGAGAATAAGATATGTCTGGGTGAACCCATCCAAAGAAACCAATAATGGTATAGACATATATAACTTCAGTGTTATTGTGTAAACCTGTTTTCTTACTTTATATTCTTAAGTTGTTGCTTTTGTTTACTAATGGTTGAAACATTTTCATAGAAGGTGGGACCTAACATCCCAGACAAGGAAAAATAAGCTCTGGGGCCTACTTCTCCTCTTGGTTTTTTTATAAGCAAGCTTGACATAGGGCTAATTTTGTCATATGTACTCTACAGTCTCTCTGGGCCTAAATTAAACTTACAAAATGCTACTCAATATAATATTGGATCAAAAATTACCTTAAGTAACTAGCAATTCTCAGACAGTAAATTTATTTAGTATTAGTACTCTATCAATCTTCTTAATGCTTTGATAAAAATAAGGGTTTCCTAAAAAGAAATACACGAAAAGGGTGAAAGGGATAGAGGTAAATAATAAATAAAAAATCTTCTCTGATATCTTGTTAGGATGAGACACTGACCCCTAAAAGTTCTTGAGGTTATCGAAAAACTATCAATCCCTATAATTGAATAGATTTTTTTGGCATAGACAGAATACCCCTCACGGCTTCTGCCCTTAAACGCGCGAAAATAAATTAAATAGTCACTTCCTCACATATTGACTCACCTTTTTTTTCTTTTTTTTTTGTCTCTCACTTTGCGGGGGTTAATTCCCCTAAATTTTTTATTTTTTCCTTCACTAAGAGTAGCAATTACCCCATACTCTCACCTCACAATCACTGATACATGGATAAATGTATTAATACACACGCCAAAACTCCTCCCTCAAATATGGCAGCGAGGCAAAGGGATAAAAAGAAAAAGGCTACATCAGAGACCCTGGCTGATATTCACTCAACTACTACTAATACCTCACAGATAAATGAACAAATAGATTTACAAGCACTAGTTGCAAGTATATCCGAAGCCCTGACACCCAAATTTGATGTCCTCAAGAATGAAATTAAACAAGATATACTGTCATTAGCAACTGAAATTCGCCAATTTTCCAGTAGATTAAGTGAGGCAGAGCAAAGAATCTCTAACCTAGAGGACACCATGGGAACTCACACTACTAAAATAGATACTATAAATTCTAAACTTATAAAAGCCCAGACAAAGCTAGAAGACCTTGAGAACCGCGCCAGGCGGAATAACTTCAGAGTGATAGGAGTACCCGAAGAAAAACAATATGAAGATCTCACTAAACTATTAACTATAACATTACCACAATTATTACAAATCCCACAATCCCATCCACAAATAGTTCTAGAGAGAGCCCACAGGCTGGGATGGCAAACCCCTGAGAAAGAGAATTCTAGACCAAGACCAATCATAGCTAAAGCACTAAACTATCAGGACAAACTCTTATTATTACAACTCTATAAGAAAAACCAACCATATTTCTTGGGGAAGCTAAAATAATGCTTTTTCAAGATTTTTCAGCCGAAACATCAGTTAAGAGGAGGGAGTTGGCCCCAATATGCACCAAATTAATAAGGCAGGGCTATCGAGCTACCATTATTTACCCAGCTAGATTGAAAATAATAATTGAAAATCATACCCACTTTTTTGATTCAGCCAGGGAGGCAGAAAAAGTTATAGCCCAGATGTTCCCCTCACGATAAGACAGGGACTACAGTTAGTAATTACCTACTTAGTCAAAATCTAATTAAGTTTTTATACATGCCAGTCCTTGCAAGGGTGGTTCTCGGGGCCTTGGAAGGCCTATGGTTTGTGTTTATTTCCCCCCTCTTTTTTTTTTTTTTTTTTGTATTTTCCTTTCCCCTCCACTCCTAGATGGCAGATATGACAAGCATATTTAAATTGACTTCTTGGAATATTGGGGGTATTACATCCCCTATCAAACGCAAAACAATAATATCTCATTTAAGAAAAAATAAATACTGATATTGCCTTCTTACAGGAAACCCACTTAAAGTTGGAGGAAGTTCTTAAGCTTAAGTGTTCATGGGTTAAGGAAGTTTTTTCCTCTTCTAGTACGCAAAGAAAAGGAGGAGTTGCAATCCTCCTAGGAAAAAAAGTTAAACTATCAAGTTCTCCATACTAATGCAGACTCAGAGGGAATGTTCCTTATGGTAAAAATTAAAATTGATAAGGTATTATATACATTATGTAATATTTATGCCCCCAATGTTTTTAGCTGGCCTTTCTGGGAAACACTTCAGACGGATATTATGACATATATGGAGGGTTACCTGATAGTTGGAGGGGATTTTAACATGGCACCTCAATACCCTTTAGATAGATTAAGACAAAAGCATTTTGGTCCCAGAACTAAGAGAGATAATTTAGAATCCAAAATGTTTATTAGACTTTTTCAGAACCTTGGGGTTAGAGATATCTGGAGGTCACAAAATCCGGATTCTAGAGACTCCACATGCCTTTCTAAGGTGCATAAATCACTTTCAAGGATCAATCTATTCCTCCTAGATGAAAGACTATGCAAAGTAAGAGTGGCCGCCGGAATCCTTCCCATATGCATCTCTGATCATGCCCCTATCTTTCTTGACTTTCAATCTAGCGATATTGCTCCTAGAAGCAGTCGATTTTATTTTCCAACGTACCTGACATCAGATCTCAGATTTAAAAATTGGCTTAAACTTAAGTTAGAGGAGTATATTTCCTTTAATTATGAATATATTAATCACCCCACTATTTTCTGGGAAACTGCAAAGGCAGTACTTAGGGGAGAGATTTTGGCTTTTAGTATAAGTAGGACAAAGAAATGTAAACTCAGGGAAAATAAAAATTCTGAAGTCAGTCCCTAATGCATATAATTATTATCTTTTAGGGAAAACATCTGAGAGTTGGGCACGATATACTCAAGCACTAAAGGAAAGGGATACTTTTCTTACTTATAGAACATCACAGAAAGATCTGAGATTTCAGGCCAAATTATATAGGCATGGAAGCAAAACAGGTAAACACCTCGCAAGATTAGTTAAAAGGGAAAAAGGTGCATCCTTCATTGATTCTTTGCTCGAAGAAGGTAAAATGCTAACAACACCGGAAGAACTAATGCAAATTCTCTCAAATTATTACCAGGATCTGTATTCCCTGAAACATTCAAATGCACATGAGCGTGAAGATTTTTGGAGCAAGATTTCTTTCCCAACATTATCATTTGATCAGGTCGAAAATCTTAATCTTCCTATTTCTGAGCTTGAAGTGTCTAGAGCAATTCAAGATCTATCTTTGAATAAAGCTCCAGGTCCGGATACCCTCCCCAATGAATTTTACAAGATAGCAGCCCCGGTAATCTCGCCACATCTAACTTCACTTTATAATGATATATACATAAAGGGTAACTCCCCCTCCCCCAGTTTTGCTGCCTCATACACTACTTTAATTCTTAAACAAGGGAAGGACCCCAACAAGAAAGAATCATATAGGCCTATAGCCTTGTTGAATTTGGACTATAAGATACTTACCTCTATCCTAGCATTTAGGCTCCAAACACTTCTTCCTAGTGTTATTCATAAGGATCAGGCAGGCTTTATATTTAAGCGAAATTCCTCAGCCAAGATAAGGGAGGTGTTTCTTACCATTGACTACTTCAAAACTAGGGAGGAACTGGGGAGCGGAGGGGAGAGGGACATCCCTGACTCAGCAATTATTGCAATAGATGCCGAAAAAGCTTTCGACTCAGTTCACCAAGACCATTTACTATATTCCCTACAACAATTTGGCTTCCACGGCAGAATTCTCAATTTTATCAATAACCTCTACAATGTAGCCTCCACAAGGATGTTAATTAATGGTCTGACTTCCTCAGATATTTTGCTTAGAAGAGGAACGCAACAGGAATGTCTTCTCTCCCCTCTCCTCTTCAATATCTCTATTGAACCCTTGGCTAGTTGTGTTAGGCAGCATCTCGAAGGGATCAGGATTGGTACGAAGGAGTTGAAAATAGCTTTATATGCTGATGATATCCTTATATATATTACAAATATTACTACTAATATTCCTAAACTTCTATCTATAATTGATCAGTTCAGCTCCTTCTCTGGATCTAGGGTGAATACCACAAAATCAGAACTCCTGTGGATCAAACAACCCAAGGAATCTTTTGTAAATATACCATTCAGAATAGTCTCTGGATCTTTTAGATATTTGGGCATAGCAATCTCTTCCAACACAGATATGTTGTATAGTCTTAACATTATCCCAGTGCTGAACAAAATCAAGGAGAGCCTGAAAAATTGGCAAAATCTCCCCCTCTCTCTGTCAGGTCGCATAGCTCTATATAAGATGGTCTGTCTCCCTAAATTACTCTACATCCTACAGAAAACCCCATTGATACTAGAAGGAAAAGACATGTTAATGTTTAACGCCACTCTTAGAAAATTTCTCTGGCAAAATAAAAAACCAAGAATTTCCTTATTTAAACTTTCTTTTCCTAGAAAATTTGTGGGGCTAGCTCTACCGGATATAAAGATATATAACTATGTTTTTTTGGTGCGCCTAATTATGGATTGGATCTCTGAGAGAGACTATGTCACTAACAATGAGCTAAAGAGAAGTGTAACGTATCCATTTTTACCTTTAGCGATTATCCATTGTAACTCTGGTCTATTACCAAGAGAGGTGAAAAAGATGAGAACTATCTTTAACCCACTTCAGGCTTGGTGGAGAGTATGTAAACTTCTCGACCTAGAGTATAGGGTCTCCAAATTGATGCCACTATCAGGTAACCCTCAATTTCAAGCTGGACTCCAGCTATCACCCTTTCAGAGGTAGAACAGTCTAGGTCTAAGTAAAGTTTCCCAAATGCTAGATTTCGAGAGGACATGCATCAAAACCTTTGGTTCTTTGAGGGGGGAGTTTAACCTCCCCCAAAAAGATTTCTTTGCGTCCCTACAAGCAAGGCATTACGCACTTAATATAATAAGTAACTAAGGCTGGAACTGGACCTTGGGGAGTATAGAGAAATGGCTTATTTTAGGTAAGAATGGATTTATGTCAGTTTCCCCTAGTTATGAAGATCTGAGTTCCATAAAGGACGCCTCTAATTTGGAAAAGATCTCTACTAAATGGGCCGTAGCATTACCACAAGATTATGTGGATGTTAGTCTTATACAATCCTCAATTTCGGAAGTAAAGCGAATAACCCTTTCCTCTACATGGAGAGACTCACATATCAAATTACTATTAATTACATTTTTCACCCCTGAGAAAGGTTCTTGGTGTGGTAACCTTAAATTTGACTCTTGCCCTAGGTGTTCTTCTCCCTTGGCCAATCTTGTACATATGTTCTGGGACTGCCCAAAGATTCAACAATTTTGGCTCAAATTACAATATTGGCTTAATAAAACGATATTAAAGGCACTACATATAGTATATCTTTGGAAGGATCCAGAAGAACGGCAGGTAAACACTAAAATTGTTAACATGGCCATATTAGCAGCTAGATATTTAATTCTCAAAAAATGGAAGGGAGGGATGGCCCCCAGTATTCCAGAGGTTAAAAACTGTATTAAAATACAATGCATTCTTGAACAGATTGATAATAACCTAAATGAAGAACGCGATGTCACTTCATTCTTTATGAAGTGGTCAGTCTTAAGTGGTCAATCGTTTACCTATAGTACTTATGCCTGCCTTCAACAGAAAAAAACATCAGCTTGTAGGACATGGCTAACACTGAGCAAAAGAAAATAACAATGGCACTTCCTTATGAAATCTTGGCAACAAATCAAGTCATTAGTACCGCTGTGTTTTCATTTAGTAGACCACTCTATCAGTGTGTATATATATATATATATATATATATATATATATACAGTATATATATATATATATATATATATATATATATACAGTATATATATATATATATATATATATATGTATTACAACCTGCTTCTGGCCAGGAGTGTAAATATGGGGTCAGTGGTCAGTACCACTCTATTAGTATACATATACAGATATATATATATACATATACATATATATATATATATATATATATATATACATATATATATATATATATATATATATATATATATATATATATATATCAAAAAACAAGAAGCACTCCAGAGATTCTGAATAAGGGTCTCACTTTTGTGCCTACTGCCCGTACGGACTCATTTGATTTCTATATAGATACAAAAAAATTTCAGAGACTATTATCCTTAAAAGAAAAATTTGGAGATATGGATTCAGAGCACAGCCAATTGAAGAAAAAATCTACATGCACTCCCCAATTTGGCAACGCCAGTATAAACACTTTCACACGACGGTTACAGGAGGACATGAATCATTCCCTAGCCACACAATATAAGGCGACATATAATAACTTCTCCAAAGAAGATTGGAAAGTCTTGAAAAACCTTGCAGATAACAAAGATCTAATCATACGTGAAGCTGACAAAGGTGGGGCAGTGGTCATTTTAAACTATAGCGATTACAGGTTGGAGATCATATCTCAGCTTGAGGACACAAGTACATACAGACCGCTACCACATGACCCTACACAGGCATTTAAGAAACAGCTGGATGCATATATCAAACTGATATATGATCAGGGTTTTATTGATAAGGACACTTACTTGTATTTGGTGGTATCACATCCCAGAACCCCGGTCCTATACACCCTCCCTAAAATACATAAGGGGATCTCACCTCCCCCGGAAGACCCATTGTATCTTCAATAGGGTCTATACAGCAGCCCATTGCTACCCTAGTTGACAGATTTTTACAACCTTTGGTATATAATACACCGTCATACCTGAGGGATTCAATGGCACTTCTGGAGATGCTTAAACAATTTGAAGATATAGATGAGGATACATGGCTAGTCACATTGGATGTGACTAGTCTATATACTGTAATCCCTCATGACGAGGGGTTACTTGCTGTCCTATATCATCTCTGCAGATATCCATATATTGGACCACCTCCTGAGATAATCTTACAATTATTGGAATTTTGCCTGACCACCAACTATTTTCGCTTCGAACAATCCTTCTATTTACAGTTGAAGGGGACGGTGATGGGGTCAAACATGGCCCCATCTTACGCCAATTTGTTTATGGCCCATTTCGAGGAGTTTGGGACGGAATTGTTTAAGGTCAATAATATTCGCTTTTTTAAGCGATATATAGATGACCTGTTTTTGATCTGGTCTGGAACGTCAGCTAGCTTGGAGAATTGGTTTCAAGAACTTAATGGGGCGAATACGGCTCTGAAGTTTAAAATGACATCAAGTAAAGTACAAATTGACTTTCTGCATGTGAGACTGTATATAAGCTTTGGTAGGATTCAGTCAACTCTGTACAGAATGGAGACTGACAGAAACTCCTTACTACATTATACCAGTTGCCATCCTCCCGCATTGAAGAAAGCATTGCCCAAATCTCAATTACTTTGTGTGGTGAGGAATAACTCTGAAATGGATAAAAGGGAAGAACAACTCACTGAGATGGTGCAACGCTTTGAAGTAAGGAGTTATCCTGACAATCTATTGAATGAACAGCGGGCTCAGGTCTGCCAGGCCAGAGATTTAGCACCTAAAAAAGAGGATAAAAGGATGACATTCATCACAACCTTCACAGGTGACAAAGGCCTCTTAAAAGATATACTCAACAAGCATTGGGAGATCATCAATACGGACAGATCGTTACCTTTATATAAAGCTGAACCACCTAGAGTGGGCTATAGGAGGTCTAGGTCACTGCGGGATTTGCTAATCAAAACCGACCCGATACAAAGTTACAAATCTTCAACATGGTTGGATATTAAAAAACCAGGGGTCGTTCGATGCCTTGGCTGCACAACATGTGGGGGTCTCATCACTGGACCTTGTTTTACCCATCCACAAAAACGCAAAATTTATAAACATAAATTTCGCCTCACGTGCACTACCACACATATAGTGTATCTTTTACATTGTATTTGTGGACTGTATTACGTAGGAAAGACCTGCGATGACTTGCGTACACGTATAGCAAACCATTGTTCTGCTATCAAAACGGCACTTAAAAAAGGCACATCGGAGCAACCAGTGGCCAGACACTTCTTGGAACAAAAACACAGTGTCATGGACCTTAAATATACAATTATAGACCATGTGCCACCGTTGTCAAGAGGAGGCAATAGGAATCGACTGCTTCTCCAAAAAGAAGCTAAATGGACATTCGAATTGAACACTCTTGTGCCTTATGGGCTGAATACACAATTAGATTGGCAGGTGTTCCTATGATCCCAGTCCACTATCGGATACAAAAATATGGTGTTCTTCCATACTTCAGGGGGAGTCCATGGTCATTCATATTACTATTGATCATTTTTTGAGAGCCATGGCCCATTCCATTTTTTGCAATATCATTTTTGGTAATAAAATTTTTTTTGTAATATCATTAGCTTAATCTAATTACGTTCTGTCTATCCTGTACGTGACTCCACTCTTCAGTTCTTCGGTGCATAAGTCATACCTAATTTTGGTTTGTTTTCTGTTTTGTGGAGCCACTTATTTGGATGTGCAGTGTTATTTTTGTATATATTGTTAACTTTTTGACATAATTTATGACTTGCCAGATATGGCGTCGATTGTTTCCGGTTGCTATGACAACCGTACATTTATATTTTGTTATATAATCTTTCCCTGCTCTAGCCAGTAATACTTATTTGATATGCTTATCTTATAGGCGTTGCATTTATATTTAGGGCTTATTATATGCCTGCATAATATTCTATATAATATTTGTCTGTTGTTCTGTTTTGCCCTCTTTAGTCTCCTCATGTTGCCGCGGGCGATGACGTCACTCGTCAGGGGCGGCGCATCAACCGCGGAGAGCGTGGCGCACTTTTCTCTGGTGGCGGTACATAACACAGCTGGGTGGTAAGTTTTGGTAACCTTGTAAGTTTGAGGACGGGCAGTTTATTGCCCGAAAACGTTCACTAATTAAAGGTGACATTATTTGAAAGTCTTCTGGAGTGCTTCTTGTTTTTTGATATATCCTATTTTTGCTAGCACCCGAAGCGGCTGACTGTTTGAATCTGGAGTGCACTTTGCTTGTACATATATATATATATATATATATATATATATATATACACATTACAACCTGCTTATGGCCAGGAGTGTAAATATGGGGTCAGTGGTATACTATAATACACAACCTGAAAATAATGCACAGATGTTTTAGCTAAATATACACACTGTGAAAAGTAATTTGATGTCACCTATAAGCAATAACCTCATACACTGAAAATCTAAACAGATTGCCAAAGACGTAAACATGGACATGAAGAGAGATATAGACAAAGTCCCACGACCATAGGACCATTGATACATGAGACACAATTCAGCCATCCTAAGCTTTTTATGTAAACACATTACCGTTAGATAAACCATGTTTTGTTGCATCACAAATTGTATCTAGTTTGCATCTCTATCTATTTATATATAAAGAGACGTGCATTCATTGCACTCGGATTACTATGATATGGCTACATTTTGCTGGGGACAGACACTACTATTCCGTGTCCCATTACAGACTCATGTCACTTTCTCAAGACATCTCGGCACCCATTTACCCTGAAGTTACCATTTTCCACACACTCTTCAGGTATGACCAGGACTGTTAACCAGAAAAAATGCACTGTGTCAAAAGACAACAACACCAGAGCCGGCATAAACCAGTCTGTGGGTGGTCACCAAACAGCAGCAGAAGTGCAAACTATTCCTGTGTGCCAGCCTGCCTTATGCCCATGTGACCCGAAATAGACATTAGACGATCCTGCAGCCTGATTCGCATTAGATTAGTAGTGCGATATTGTTCAAATCACTATTGTGCTGGAATCAGAGCACGGGCTGTAGAGCACACATAATATAACCCTGTGTCAGACTCATCCCAAAAAAAACACTGATTGTATATAGCCCTGTGCCAGCCTGCCCTATGCCCTCTGACACCCCAATAAACATTACATGCATCCGCAGCCTGGTTCCCTATAACCTGTCATGAGTATAGTGTGCGGGAGGAAATCTCTCTTACCTAAGCAAAAAGCGGTCCGTCACTGAAATAGGAACCTTCTTTAAGTTCCTGCTGTTAGTGACTCTTCTGGACAAATGCGCATGCGCAAATGGGCGTCAACGTCGTGGCCGACACTCATGTCATTTGCTGTAAGAAACAGCTTCAAAATGACGTCAAGATAGGAGGAGTTAGGCCACCATTTTTAGCTGTCAACAGCAGTTGGTTATTTTGGAAAAAATGGATAATCTCTGAGGACTGCAGCAGAGGGAGAACGATGTGCACCATTAACTTTTTGCAAGTAACCTACTGAATAATGTTTATTTGTTGTCTTAACTGTCCCTTTAAATCCTTCCCTCCGAGAGAAATCGATCATTTAGGGCGCAATCCGATATAGATCGCAGTTTGCGGCGCAAGCGAGGGAACCGGCGTCGCCCGCAGTTTCAGCTCGCAACTCGAGCTATCCCATATATGGCGCCGTCAGATGCTAACGTGCCGTAAGTCTGACAAACCAGCGATGTCCAGAAATCTGCGCAAGTACAAATTTCTGGCGTCGCCAGTGACTTGCGGCACGTTAGAAACTGCCGGCGCCTATAAAACCTGACTAAAGTCTAAATCACCCGCACTGTCTAACACACCTCCCTAACATAGCCCGACAAGTCTAACACGCCTCCCTAACATAGCCCGACACGTCTAACCCTCTATCCGCTATCCCCCCTCACTAGCCTAACAATAAAATATGTATTAACCCCTTAACCGCCGCTACCTAATAAAGTTATTAACCCCTAAACCGGCGCCAGCTATATTAAATCTATAACCCCCTAAAGTGAGCCCCTAACACCGCCGCCATCTACCTTACCTACCCCCTAAAGTGAGCCCCTACCCCGCCGCTATCTATTTTAAAATTATTAACCCCTAATCTAATCCCCCTACCCCGCCGCCATCTATATTAAATTATTCAACCCCTAAAATACTAAACTATCCCTACCACTAAACCTAAGTCTAACCCTACAAATAGCCCTGAAAAGTAACAGCTCTTTTGCCAGCCCTTAAAAGGGCTTTTTGCGGGGCATGCCCCAAAGTAAAAGCTCTTTTGCCAGCCCTTAAAAGGGCTTTTGGCGGTGCTTTGTCACAAAGTAAACTGCTCTTTTGCCTACAATCTACATCCCCCTACACAGCGGCCACCTATAATAAATGTATTAACCCCTAATCTAATCCCCCTACACCGCCGCCAGCTATATTAAACACATTAACCCCTAATCTAATCCCCCTACACCGCCGCCAGCTATATTAACTATATTAACCCTAATTATATTAGGGTTAATATAGTTAATAAAGTTATTATATTATATATATTAACTATATCAACCCTAATTATATTAGGGTTCATATAGTTAATATCGTTATTATATTATATATATATATATTAAGTATAATAACCCTATCTAACTCTAACATCCTAACTAAACTCTTATTAAAATAAATCTAATATTAATATTATTAATTAAAATATTCCTATTTAAATCTAAATACTTACCTATAAGGATGAGGAGTTTGGCGGCAGTATAGGGGGATTAGATTAGTGGTTAATAATTTTTATATAGGTGGCGGCGGTGTAAGGGGTCAGATTAGGGGATAGATAAGGTAGATGGCGGCGGTTTTAGGGGTTCACATTAGGCGATAGATAAGGTAGATTGCGGCGGTTTTAGGGGCTCACAGTAGGGGGTTAGTTTATGTAGATGGCGGCGGGGTCCGGGAGCGGCGGTTTAGGGGTTAATAACTTTATTAGGGATTTCGGGGGGGGGGGAGGTCGCGGTTGACAGGTAGCTAGACATTGCGCATGCGTTAGGTGTTAGGTTTTATTTAGCAGATCGCGGTTGACAGGTAGAAAGACATTGCGCATGCGTTAGGTGTTAGGATTCTTTTCTAGTTAGTTTAGGGAGTTACGGGGCTCCAATAGTCAGCGTAAGGCTTCTTACGGCTGCTTTTCGTGGCGAGGTGAAAATGGAGTAAGATTTCTCCATTTTCGCCACGTAAGTCCTTACGCTGCATATTGGATACCAAACTGCGCTGGTTTGGTATACCTGCCTATGGCCCAAAAAACTACGGGCGACGGCAGAAATATACGGGCGTAACTTCTAGGTTACGCCGTATATGTGATACCAAACCAGCGTAAATATTGGCGTCGCCGGCTTTTGCGGGCAACGATTTTTATCGGATCGACCCCTTAATCTACCCATTTAGAAACTCAGAAATTGTATTGCTTGGCATATGGTAATAAGTTTACTTTTTCTATCCCCTTTTTTTTTCTCTTTGTTTTGTTTTGTGTTGCTTGTTTGTTTGTTTGTTTGTCTTGTTTTTGTTTTGTCCTGTCCTCATTGACTCAGTTGGGAACCATTAACCTGGCCCCTATGGACCAGGAATGGATCCGTCCCGACGTTGTAAAGGTGGGCTTCAGCCCAGTGTTATATGTTGTTGTTTCAAGAAAATAATAAAATACCCCCAATAGAGTATTACATAAATGAGTGGAGGCGTAGCTGAGTTCCCACAGTAGGATCAGGCCAGGTTAATTAAGTGAATCTTCACCAGATATGTTTTTTTTTTTTTTTTTTTAACCTAATAGGAGGCATTTATGTTAGGTTATAAAACTCTTAGGATAGATACATGCATGTTAGCTATCAGAGGTATTTTTTTTTTCTCTTTTTTTCGAAGTATGCATGGTTCTTGACCAAAGTGAATTTGTTTTTAGTACCCTGCGAGGTGCTCCAGTATGTGCTTGATTTATGTTTTTGCCTGCTCTTATGTGATAATATAAGTTTAAGTCAACATGTATACTCTGTTGGATATTAAATAAAGAATTATAAAAAAAAAAAAAAAAAAAATCACATGCTCTATCTGAATCATGAAAGAAAAAAAATGGGGTTTTATATCCCTTTAAGATATTTGAGGAACAGGCCAACAGACATACAAGTTTTACTGAAATAGTCTGTTAATTAACAGCTCTGTGCTTTGGGGAAATGTGACCCAGAAAATTAATCAGCTACCAGTACATTATTAGTTGGAGATTCACTGACTAAAGAATTATTTTTGTATTTGAGATTATTTATTTCATGTGCTTCCCTGTTGTCACTAATTGTCACTAGTATTGTTTTTCCTTAGGAAACAATGTATCTGGGTCAGTTTTAGTGAGATGTATTTTGTAAATCTACAAGTAACATCATTTAAAAAAATAATCTATGTAGTTTAGGTTTTTTTTTTTTACTATCACATTATGTTAAAGGACCACTCAATGCAGTAGAAATACATAATCAATAAGTACATAATAAAAGACAAAGATTTAACACCATGGGGCATATTTATCAAGCCGCCAACCACAAATACGCTGGAATTCCGCAGCGTAATTGTGGAGAGCTTGATTCGCCTTATTTATCAAAGGCTACAGACTGGAAAAAGTAGAATTTTGTGACGTAACATACGATCCGTCGGTCACAGATCGATGCTTACGTCACTACAGATGTTCCGAATGCAAATTCGGCACTATCTGACTACTTTTGTTAGTTATCAAATAACTACCAGGTACGCTCGCCACTATTCCGTCCCAGCGTACCTGCTTTTCAATCCGCCGCCCTGAAGGCGGCGGATGCCATAAGAATCAATGGGAGTCTGAAAGCAGTGAAAGCTCATGTTCGCTGCTGCCCGATATCCCATTGATTCCTATGGGAGAATAAAAGTTACGTTTACACCTAACACCCTAACATAACCCCCGAGTCTAAACACCCCTAATCTGCTGCCCCCTACACCGTCGCCACCTACATCATGTTATTAACCCCTAATCTGCCGCCCCTACACCGCTGCCACTTACATTATACTTATTAACCCCTATTCTGCTGTCCCGACACCACGGCCACCTACATTATACTTATTAACCCCTAATCTGCCACCCCTACACCGCCACCACCTACATTGTGTTATTCACCCCTATCCCGCCACTCCTGGAGACCACCGTAACTAAATAAAGTTATTAACCCCTAAACCGCCAGCCCCCCACATCGCCATAAACTAAATTAACCTATTAACCCCTAAACCTAAAAACCTGCTAACAATATTAAATATTAACTCATCCCTATCTTATTATAAATTTAAATTTACCATTAAAATTAAATTAAACTATATTAAACTATTAATTAATCTACCCTAAATATTATACTAAAATGACATTAAACTATATTAAATTACTAATTAATCTACACTAACTATTATAATAAAATTACATTAAACTATGTTAAATAAAAATTAATCTACCCTAACTATTATACTAAAATTACCTTAAACTACAAATTAAAATAACTATATTCTATATTTAAACACCTAACCCTATTTAAATAATTTAAATCTACACTAAAAAATTACTAAGTTACAAAAAACTTACAACTAAGTTACCAAAAATAACAAACACTAAGTTACACAAAAAAATAAACACTAAGTTACAAAAAATAAAAAAGAAATGATCAAAGATTTAAACTAATTACACCTAATCTAAGGGCCCTATGAAAATAAAAAAGCCCCCCCCCCCCCAAAAAAAAAACCCTAACCTACAATAAACTACAAATAGCCCTTTATTGGGTGGGTTTTTGTTTTAGATTAGGACTTAGGATGCAATAGAGCTAAATGCCCTTTTAAGGGCAATGCCCACCCAAATGCCCTTTTCAGGGCAATGGGGAGCTTAGTTTTTGTTTAGTTAGATTTTTATTTGGAGGGTTGGTTGTGTGGGTGGTGGGTTTAACTGTTGGGGGGTATTTGTATTTTTTTTTTTTACCTTCAAAAGAGCTGATTTCTTTGGGGCTATGCCCTGCAAAATGCCCTTTTAAGGGCTATTGGTAGTTTATTGTAGGCTAAGGGTATTTTATTTCGGGAGGTCTTTTTTATTTTCATAGGGCCCTTAGATTAGGTGTAATTAGTTTAAAGCTTTGATAATTTATTTATTTTATTTTTTTTGAAAAATGTTTTTATTGAGGCAATACAAACAAACACATAACAATAACAAATTGAAGGGCAACATCACAAGTACACTAATGCAAGAGACCTTGGTTACATAGTTCAAAACATCAATGAGCAGGGAATCTCATCTTGCTAATCCTGCTCCAAATATTACCCTTCAACATTGCACATCATTTTATTGGTGTATCTGCATAGTGTCATCAATGTAACCGAGATCCACCCAAAAACTAGGGTATAGATGAAGACACATCAATAATACAGTAATATCATATAGTGAGTTAAGAAATCTGCATACTCAAACTGAACCTGCTTAAGCATCTTCAAAAAAATAATAATTAGACATTACACAGTATAACACAGTGATATGAATGGAATATAAGCAACACAAGAATACAAGTTGGTCCGATGTGAGCGCAAGTAACAACAGTTTCAGTCTAAGGCACATAGAGAAGATCAGTGAACAATCTTATGTTAACTCATCTTCCAGTTAACGTTTAAATAAGATAAAGTTACAACAGCTAACAAACAATATGTAAAAAAGAGTATATACAGGGAGTGCAGAATTATTAGGCAAATGAGTATTTTGACCACATCATCCTCTTTATGCATGTTGTCTTACTCCAAGCTGTATAGGCTCGAAAGCCTACTACCAATTAAGCATATTAGGTGATGTGCATCTCTGTAATGAGAAGGGGTGTGGTCTAATGACATCAACACCCTATATCAGGTGTGCATAATTATTAGGCAACTTCCTTTCCTTTGGCAAAATGGGTCAAAAGAAGGACTTGACAGGCTCAGAAAAGTCAAAAATAGTGAGATATCTTGCAGAGGGATGCAGCACTCTTAAAATTGCAAAGCTTCTGAAGCGTGATCATCGAACAATCAAGCGTTTCATTCAAAATAGTCAACAGGGTCGCAAGAAGCGTGTGGAAAAACCAAGGCGCAAAATAACTGCCCATGAACTGAGAAAAGTCAAACGTGCAGCTGCCAAGATGCCACTTGCCACCAGTTTGGCCATATTTCAGAGCTGCAACATCACTGGAGTGCCCAAAAGCACAAGGTGTGCAATACTCAGAGACATGGCCAAGGTAAGAAAGGCTGAAAGACGACCACCACTGAAAAAGACACACAAGCTGAAACGTCAAGACTGGGCCAAGAAATATATCAAGACTGATTTTTCTAAGGTTTTATGGACTGATGAAATGAGAGTGAGTCTTGATGGGCCAGATGGATGGGCCCGTGGCTGGATTGGTAAAGGGCAGAGAGCTCCAGTCCGACTCAGACGCCAGCAAGGTGGAGGTGGAGTACTGGTTTGGGCTGGTATCATCAAAGATGAGCTTGTGGGGCCTTTTTGGGTTGAGGATGGAGTCAAGCTCAACTCCCAGTCCTACTGCCAGTTTCTGGAAGACACCTTCTTCAAGCAGTGGTACAGGAAGAAGTCTGCATCCTTCAAGAAAAACATGATTTTCATGCAGGACAATGCTCCATCACACGCGTCCAAGTACTCCACAGCGTGGCTGGCAAGAAAGGGTATAAAAGAAGAAAATCTAATGACATGGGCTCCTTGTTCACCTGATCTGAACCCCATTGAGAACCTGTGGTCCATCATCAAATGTGAGATTTAAAAGGAGGGAAAACAGTACACCTCTCTGAACAGTGTCTGGGAGGCTGTGGTTGCTGCTGCACGCAATGTTGATGGTGAACAGATCAAAACACTGACAGAATCCATGGATGGCAGGCTTTTGAGTGTCCTTGCAAAGAAAGGTGGCTATATTGGTCACTGATTTGTTTTTGTTTTGTTTTTGAATGTCAGAAATGTATATTTGTGAATGTTGAGATGTTATATTGGTTTCACTGGTAAAAATAAATAATTGAAATGGGTATATATTTGTTTTTTGTTAAGTTGCCTAATAATTATGCACAGTAATAGTCACCTGCACACACAGATATCCCCCTAAAATAGCTAAAACTAAAAACAAACTAAAAACTACTTCCAAAAATATTCAGCTTTGATATTAATGAGTTTTTTGGGTTCATTGAGAACATGGTTGTTGTTCAATAATAAAATGAATCCTCAAAAATACAACTTGCCTAATAATTCTGCACTCCCTGTAGAGTATACAATTTTAAACAACTTTACAATTTACTTCTATTATTTAATTTTCTTCTTTCTTTTGTTATCCTTTGCTGAAAGGTTTATCTATGTAAGCTCAGGAGCAGCAAATAACCTAGGTTGTCATTGGCTCACCCATGTGTTCAGTTAGAAACCAGTAGTGCATTGCTGCTTCTTCAACAAATTATACCAAGAGAGTGAAATAAATAAGATAATAGAAGTAGACCTAAATCACGATAGAAATATTTTGGGTTTCATGTCCTTTTAAAATTGTCATGCATATATAAAGAAATTAACATTAGATGAATTTAATATCCTGGGTCCATTCATAGATCGTGGTTGATTTTCCTTATCACATTTTGTTAACTATCAGTTGTTTTGTCCGGATATTTGATCCACACTAATCCTGAAATACCATAGCAAGATTGCATGATCAATCTGTAAAAGGTTGTGACTATAAGTCTCAGATTTTGATAAGTCCTTAACACCATGAACATTTTTAAATATTGAATTTACATAATGGGTTATATGTTTATGAAATATTAATTCGGCACTGGGGGCACAGGATACTTGTATCCTGAATCATGGTGTTTTCAGCCATTATGTTTTAAACAGTAAGATTGTCTTGAAAAAGGCTGTCTAGAACAGCAGAAACGTCGACCTTGCTATGTTGTAAAATACATAAATAAAAATAAATATTTTTGCATAAGACCTGTGAGTGCCCTCCCATTTTTTTCCACTGAATATCCTGACTTAAGGAGTCACCTGGGCAATTCATTGATGAAAGGGGAGTGAGTGCATGTCTCTTTTGTATGATATATATATATATATATATATATATATATATACTGTATACTAGCTGCTGCCCGTGGCTTCGCTCGCATGGATTTTGTGATTTGAAAAAATTTCCGAAAAACCCAACCACTCACAATGACATGTGCCCTCACGTGTGTGCCTGTTCGGGTTGCACAATCGCAGACATAAACTTCTTGAGTTTTTGTTAATTCTCAGGGTTTCTCATAACACTGAACCCAAATATTTTATTTCATGATTCAAATAGAGCATGCAATTTTAAGCAACTTTCTAATTTACTCCTATTATTAAATTGTCTTCATTCTCTTGGCATCTTTATTTGAAATGCAAGAATGTAAGTTTAGATGCCGGCCCATTTTTGATGAACAACCTGGGTTGTTCTTGCTGATTGGTGGTTTAATTTAACTGACCAATAAACAAGTGCTATCCAGGGTACTGAACTAAAAAATAGCTTATATGCCTTATTTTTCAAATAAAGATAGCAAGAGAACGAAGAAAATATGATAAGAGGAGTGAATTAGAAAGTTACTTAAATTTGCTCTATCTGAATCATGAAAGAAAAAATTTGGGTTCAGTGTCCCTTTAAGTGGATTTCGGCAAATGGTAAAAAATGTGTTTCTTTATTTTTAAAGATGAATCTAAATTTACTTCTGTAGCATCGTCAATCAGTCAAATTTACTTCTGTAGCATCGTCAGTTTTTGAGATATAGGTGTGATGAGAGTGGGAAGTGATGTCACCAGATTGGGGGCGGGGCTTAGGTCCGGTTGTCTGTGTCGCAGCTACTTAGGGAGATCAATGCTACCAGATGTGTGTTTCCATGTTCTACAATAAAATAGAGTTGTACCATCTTTGCTGTGTCCTGCATGTGTCCTGCATCTCATGACATGTTGTTAGAAGTTCTTACCTGCGCTTCTGTTTCCTGATCGATGATGATGTCAAAGTTTACCCCACCTGAGCCTTTTGATTTCTCTCAGCCTGCAGCTTGGCCCATGGTGTCAGCGGTTTCAGCGCTTCAGGATTGCTTCCAAGCTGGACAAGGAGAGTGGTGAAGTACAAGTTAATTCTCTTTTATACTCTATGGGGAAAGATGTGGAGCCAGTGTTCAATGCCTTTACTTAACAAGAAGGGGAAGAATTTGACTTTGAAATAGTTATGAATAAACTCAGTGCCCACTTTGTGCCCAAAAGAAATGTGATTCATGAGAGGGCTTGTTTTCACAAACGTGCTCAGCGTGTGGGAGAATCTGTGGAGTCATTTGTGCGCAGCTTGTACGAACTAGCTGAATTCTGTGAGTTTGGTGTTGCTAAAGAAGAGCAAATCAGAGACAGAATAGTCATAGGAAGTGCAGATGCTGAAGTCTCACTGAAACTACAGTTAGAGTCTGATTTAACATTAGATGGGGCTAGTAGGATGGCCCACCAGAGTGAACTGGTGGAAAAGCAAATTGCTGATCTGAGGTCTGAGAGTATTGTGGATGAAGTGCAGCAGTTCAGGAGAGCTGCTAGTGAAAGGCACAGTGTGAGCGGTAGACCAAGGGCAGCAGATAGGTCCAGAGGTGGATGGGTGCAGCATGCCCGATGCACACGGTGCAACCGTGCCCATGATCAAAGTGTCATATGCCCTGCTAAAGACAAAAGATGTAGAAAATGTAACAGGATGGGCCATTTTGAAGTGGTGTGTAAGACTGAATATATTAAGGAGATGCAGGTGGATAGCAACAAGGAGGGTCAAGAAGTGTCCTTTGTGGGGTCTGTTGTTGAACAGCCGGGTTCAGAAGATGATTGGAGGGTTACTCTTACTGTAATGGGAGCCAAAGTTGCCTTTAAGATTGACACAGGAGCAGACATAACTGTAATGTCTCTTGCAGCATTCATAAAACTGCCCCGACATCCCCAGCTGGCGAAAGTTACAACAAAAGTCCATAGTCCTGGAGGCTGCATTGATTGTGCGGTGGAAATTTCTTGCCAGCTGCGTGTACAAGCAAAGGAAATTCACCATGTGGGTGTATGTTATTATAGGTCAGTGTGTCAACAACTTATTGAGCAGAAAAGCAGCCTGTGGTTTGGGCCTAGTAGCCAGAATGAATGAGATCTCAGAAGATATGTTTGGTGAATTGGGCCTACTGAATTGCAACCCAGTCCGTATATCATTTAAAGGTGACTCAGTCCCATACAGCATTACCACTCCCCGTAGAATTCTGTTCCCTCTCATGCCTCAAGTGGAGAAGGAGCTTCTGCGTATGAAGAATATGGGTTATTGAAGAGGTTGTTGAAGCAACTGACTGGTGAGCCCCCATTGTGCCTGTTGTGAAGAAAAACGGGAAGGTACGCATATGCGTAGACATGAAAAGGCTGAATGAGGCGGTGAAGAGAGAGTGATATGTGCTGCCAACACTTGAAGACATAGCTCCGAAATTGGCTGGGGCAAAGTTCTTCTCTACATAGGATGCTTCTAGCAGCTTCTGGCAGATACCTCTATATCCAAAGTGCCGCAAACAGACTACCTTCATTATACCAGTAGGTCGGTTTTGCTTTTGCAGACTCCCCTTCAGAATATCCTCTGCTCCTGAAATCTTCCAAAGAGAAATGAGTTCTCTCCTAAGACACCACGTGGGCACGGCAGTTATCATGGATGACATCTTAGTGTATGGGTCTACATTGGAGGAACATTTTCAGCGATTGAGCTGTGTGCTGCAGACTATCAGAGAGTCCGGGCTGAAGCTAAACAAAGAGAAATGCCATTTTAGGAAAGCTGAGTTATGTTACTTTGGGCATATCATCAATGGGGATGGCATCAAGCCAGGCACCTAGAAAATTTGTGCTATTGAACAGATGAAAAGTCCTTCTGATGTACATGAGCTTAGACAAATATTGGGCCTTGTAAATTATGTGGGCAGGTTCCTTCCAGATTTATCCACAATTTATCACAGAGTTGCTAAAGAAAGATGTTCCCTGGGTCTGGGGACCTTCACAGGAAGAATCTTTTATGCAGGTCAAGTCCCTGCTGGGGTTTGCCCCAGTGTTGGGGTTCTATGACCCTTCCAAAAAGACTGTGGTTAGTGCTGATGTGAGCAGTTATGGATTATGGGCCGCCCTCCTGCAGCTGAATGAAAACAAACTACAGTCTATCGCCTACTGTTCCTGCACACTGACGGCTGCTGAGTCATAATACGCCCAAATTGTGAAAGAGTGCCTGGCTGCAGTTTGGGCCTGTGAGCGCTTTCAGCTAGTCCCTCTAATCAACTCCTATGATATTGATAAAACACCCCTAAGATGCCAGAGACTTCTAATGAGGCTGCTCAGGTTCAACGTTCAGGCAGTGCATGTGCCGGGGAAACAACTTGTTGTGGCGGATACACTGTCCAGGCTCCCGCTGGCTGCTGCTGAAGAGTCTTCAACATTTCTTCAGGGAAACTAGAACAAATAAAGAAAGAGACATATTTAGATACAGACCTTCAAGAAGTTATAAAGTACATAAAAGAAGATTGGCAGCCTGGATGTCTTTAAGTTCTTACCAGTCAGAGAGGTCGCAGCTCATGGAGCTGGATGGGTTGGTGCTGTTCCAATTGTTATTTCTGTCAGCATGAGGCAGGAGATGTTAAACAGGATTCACAATGGCCACTTAGGCATAACAAAGTGCAGAGAAAGGGCAGCTACGGCAGTATGGTGGTCTGGGATCAGTTCCGACATTGCAAGTCATGTGTCTAAATGTGTCCTTTGCCGGGAACGCCGGCCTACTCAGAGAAGGGAGCCCTTGATTTCTACTCCGCTGCCTGCAGGCCCGTGGCAGAAAGTAGCTGCTGATTTGTGCGAACTGCACGGGAAAAAGGTATTTGGAAATTGCACCTTTGAATGAAATCACAAGTCAAGCCTTTATCACTCGTCTCAAGAGCTTGTTCGCCCGGTGGGGAATACCAGTGGAGTTGGTGAGTGATAACAGAATGTAGTTTGCTTCAACAGAGTTCAGTTCTTTCAGCAGAGAATATGATTTTATACATTCCATCTCAAGTCCACATTACCCGCAGGCTAATGGAATGGCTGAAAGGGCAGTTCAAACAACAAAATTCATTTTGAAGCCGTACCTGGCCCTCTTGTCCTATAGGGCGACTCCCATTCAAGCCACGGGATTTAGCCCGGCATTCGCACCACCTTACCCTCTGTGGGTGTCTTCCAGCCAGCTAGCTCTATTCCTCGGGACGAAGTTCTTAGGAGGGATGAAGAGGCAAAAAGGGGCTATCGATTCTTCTATGACAGGAGACATTCTGTGAGGCCCTTGCAGGAGCTGAATGTGGGGCAAAGTGTCAGAATTAAACTGGACGATGAGAAGAAATGGAAGATGCCTGCTACGGTAATTGGGCGCTTTCCAGAACCAAGGTCTTATGTAGTCCTTACTGATGGAGGAACAGTTACACACCATAATCAAAAACATCTTCAGCCTGTACCTGAGAGTTTGGAACTGAATGCCTCAGTACTACCGCCGGTGGGATCCCCTGTTTTAAAAGGGGTGCCTTCCCCTCAGCAAGTTCACAGTGGGGATATGTGTTTGCCTCCAGCAGACTTTCAATTAACTTTTTCTGTATCAGAGGACAGTTCATGTAGAGTTACATCAAGTGGAAGAGTGGTGAAGCTTCCAGCCTGATATCGGAGTGACTGGAAATATGAGCAGAATAATCCCATGGTCATTGTGGACTAGGGTAGTCTACCCCAATGTTCAAGTCAGGATGTAATTCATGTTGTTTATATTTTCTGTAACTTGTTAGCTGTTATATACAATACAAAACTGTTGTTGTATACCTTGTTAATTGTTATATTAAAATGAAAAAAAAATGTATGCTTCGTCCTTCGAAAAGGGGGAAGATGTGATGAGAGTGGGAAGTGACGTCACCAGATTGGGAGTGGGGCTTAGGTCCGGTTGTCTGTGTTGCAGTTACTTAGTGAGATCAATGCTACCAGATGTGTGTTTCCATGCTCTACAATAAAATAGAGTTGTACCATCTTTGCTGTGTCCTGCATGTGTCCTGCATCTCATGACAATAGGTATCCTCATAAATCATCCCCCCCTCTTTTGACCCCCCTTAAGTGGATTTTGGGGAAATGGTAAAACACCTGTTTCTTTAATTTTCAAGGAGAATCTAAATACCAATGTTCACGTCTGTAACATCGTCGGTTTTTGAGATATAGGTATCCTCATAAATTGCCCCCCCTCTTTTGACCCCCTTAAGTGGATTTTAGGGAAATGATAAAACACTTTTTTCTTTATTTTTCAAGAAGAATCTAAATACTAATTTTCACGTCTGTAGCATCGTCGGTTTTTGAGATATAGTTATCCTCATAAATCCCCCCCTCTTTTGACCCCCCTTAAGGGGATTTTGGGGAAATGGTAAAACACTTGTTTCTTTATTTTTCAAGGAGAATCTAAATACCAATTTTCACGTCAGTAACATCATCAGTTTTTGAGATATAGGTATCCTCATAAATCAGCCCCCCCTCTTTTAACCCCCCTTAAGTAGATTTTGGGAAAATGGTAAAACACTTGCTTCTTTATTTTTCAATCTAAATACCAATGTTCAAGTCTTTAACATCATCGGTTTTTGAGCTATAGGTATCCTCATAAAAAAAGTTCAACCCCCTTTTCCCCCCTTTTTCCCCCCCTTAGGGACGTATTTTCCAAAAGTACTTCCTTAGTGGGTGCCTACGTCATAAAAACAACATCATTTCCAAATTTCACATTCCTAGGTTAAACGGTTTGAGCTGGGCGTTAATGAGTCAGTCAGTCAGTCAGCATTTCTTCTTTTATATATATAAATATACTGTATATATATATATATATATATACATATATTATATATACATATATATATGTACATATGTATTTATGTATTTATTTGTGTGTATATATATATATATATATATATATATATTTACAGTCATATATACACCTATACACACATACATACATATGTACACAATATGTACTACACATACATATATGTATATATTTATGCAATATTAATTTTAGTAACGTGTTATACTATGCATTTACTGTAAATATTTCACATTCCAATGTTCTGCAAATAGCAGAATACATTCTAACTATTTATAAATAGATATTCTTATATATATATATATATCTGTATATATCTATACCTATATAATTATATATATATATATATATATATATATATATATATATATATATATATTTAAATTTAATCCTCCAAGAAAAATGCACTCGCAGGTCTTTTTAAAGTAAACAAAAATCTGTTCTAATGGAACGTTTTCAGGGAAATCATCCCCTTCATCATTATGCTGATGAAGGGGATGATTTCCCTGAAAACGTTCATTTAAAACAGATTTTTGTTTACTTTAAAAAGACCTGCGAGTGCATTTTTCTTGGAGGATTATTTATTACATTTCTGCACCCAGGCAGATGACTTTAGGAGGGTAACACTGTACACTGGACTGCATTTTAATATATTAATATATATATAATATATAGGTATAGATATACTGTACTGTATGTATAAATACTTTTTATTATAAATAGAACATATTCTTTTATGTGAAGAACATTGCAAAGTGAAATATTCATATTTTCATGTTGGTTTAGCGTATTTGAGAATAAGTTATCATGTTTGTGCATGAGTAGAGTGTTTGTCTTATTTTTACTTTTTATTGACAGACATAGGATACTGACAATGCTATGGCATAGAAAGCAATAGCTGTCACAACTGGATATGGATGATATGAAAATCACACGGGTAGATTACGAGTTTTGCGCTAACAGGGGTGCGGTGCTAACGAGCAGTTTATGCTCACCGCTCACTTACAGACAGCGCTGGTATTATGGGTTATTACAAACCCGGCGTTAACCACAAAAAAGTGAATGTTGAGCAAAATTTAGCTCCACATCTCACCTCAATATCATCGCTTCTTACGTTAGCGGGGAGCTGGCTAAACGTGCTCGTGCACGATTTCTTCATAGGAATCAATGGGGGAGAGCCGGCTGAAAAAAAACCTAACACCTGCAAAAAAGCAGCGTAAAGCTCCTAACGCAGCCCCATTGATTCCTATGGGGAAAATACATTTATGTCTACACCTAACACCCTAACCTGAACCCCGAGCCTAAACACCCCTAATATTACACTTATTAACCCCTAATCTGCCACCCCAACATCACCGACACCTACATTATATTATTAACCCCTAATCTCCCGCTCCGGACACCGCCGCCACTATAATAAATATATTAACCCCTAAACCACTGCACTCCTGCATTGCAAACACTATTTAAATATCATTAACCCCTAATCTTCTGTCCCTAACATCGCCGACACCTACCTACATTTATTAACCCCTAATCTGCCGCACCAACATCGCCACAACTATAATAAACATAGTAACCCCTAAATCTAAGTCTAACCCTAACCCTAACACCCGCTAACTTAAAGATAATTAAAATAAATCTAAATAAATATAACTATCATTAACTAAATAATTCCTATTTAAAACTAAATACTTACCTATAAAATAAACCCTAAGCTAGCTACAATATAACTAATAGTTACATTGTATCTATCTTAGGGTTTATTTTTATTTTACAGGCAAGTTTGTATTTATTTTAACTAGGTAGAATAGTTACTAAATAGTTATTAACTATTTAATAACTACCTAGTTAAAATAAATACAAAAGTACCTGTAAAATAAAACCTAACCTAAGTTACAATTACACCTAACACTACACTATAATTAAATAAATTAAATAAATTAAATACAATTAAATAAAATTATCTAAAGTACAAAAAACCCCACTGAATTACAGAAAATAATAAACAAATTACAAGAATTTTAAACTAATTACACCTAATCTAATCCCCCTAACAAAATAAAAAAGCCCCCCAAAATAAAAAAAGCCCTAACCTACACTAAATTACAAATAGCCATTAATAGGGCCTTTTGCGGGGCATTTCCCCAAAGTAATCAACTCTTTTACATGTAAAAAAATTACAAATCCCCCCCAACATTAAAACCCACCACCCACACAACCAACCCTACTCTAAAACCCACCCAATACCCCCTTAAAAAATACCTAAACACTAACCCCTTTAAGATTAACTTACCGGGAGACGTCTTCACCCAACTGGGCCGAAGTCCTCAACGAAGCCGGGAGAAGTCTTCATCCAAGCCGGGCGAAGTGGTCCTCCAGACGGGCAGAAGACTTCATCCAGACGGCATCTTCTATCTTCATCCATCCAGCGTGGAGTGGGTCCATCTTCAAGACATCCGACGCTGATTACTGCTTATGGATTATGTTACAACTTTGTCTCTCATCACAAAGCAAGGGGGCAACATTATTTCTCCAAATTAATTGCAAAGTTTTGCCCCAAACTTGTTGCATTAATAGATATAGAGTTAAAAATTAGATAAATACACAACATAATATAGCTAACTGCCATTTTTATTGTTTTGGAAAAATCTATTTGCACCATGTTTAAGCCTTGTAATACAAGTCCCACTCTCCACTTCGCACCAAATTTGAAGCAACACTTTTCTCACCAATTATAACGCAAACTCCTAAACAACCCACACACTAGCGAATTTTTCAACCACTTTTGATTAGAATATGCATAATCTCATGATTTATGACATCAGCCAATCTGATTCAAATATACATTTTAACCTATCACTAACTAATAAATTGCTAGATACTTGTGTCATTGATCACTCATCAAAACTTGTAAGTGCCATTTGTTACATTGTGCATTCAGGGCCGTCTTTAACACAGGGCAAAAGGGGCATCTGCCCAGGGCCCATTCTTTGTTGAGAGGCCCAAGAGTTCTAAAAAAAAATAATAATATATTTTTTTTTTCATGCCAGACTGCTGATGTCATGTGACATGGGGACACACACAGACAGTCCTAATACTGTCACAGTCAAACGTTCTCTGCCTATATTTATTTGTGAGAAACTGTGCCAGACTGTGCCAGTGTCATGTGACATGCCAAGCACGTGCTGTTTTAGATGTGCACTGTGCAGCACTGAATTTTAAGCCCTAACTTGGCATCCAGACAATCCCACTGCATCAGAAAAGATCCTGCTGGGGTTACCACTGTTACCAGGTAACTGCTCTGGTGGGGGGGATTGTTTCTGGGTAGGGTTGACTGTAGCCGCATGCAGCAGAAAGCTTGAGCAGCAGGCACGTGAGGATTTGAGCATCTGTGTAGCTGCATGCACTGCTCTCTTCAGTCTTAAGGCTGTGTGACTTGTCTCACACTGTATTCATGCAGCCTTGGGCAGACAGCATCCAGTCTGCTGGTCCCCTTAGCCCTGCTCTTTCTGATGTGGCCCTAAGATCAACTAACTGAAGTTTGTTACGGGAACAGTGCTTTGTAGAAAGGTGTCAATGGGAAGAATAAATGAGTGCACACACACCCCTCCCCCATGCAGCACTGTCTGTCCCATAGTAGTTCTGCTGTTCCAGTAAGCAAACTTATAGTTGTCTGCACCTCCATGCTTCCTCCTCAGTCTTTATCTTGCTTTGCTCCTATTGGCTGCCCTAAATCTCTTTAACCAGCTAACCTCATACCAGAATCACATTACTTATTAGTACTGCTTAGGTCCAGTTTCACATATTGCAATTTATTATTTCATGTTTTTTTTTTTAAATGATTAGCCCAGCAGTGGGTGATCCACTGCTCGGCTAATAATTTAAAAAAATAAATGATAAAAAAAATTGACTTAGTTGTTTTTGGGATGTTGGGGTGGAGAGCGAAATTGCATGGGGGGGAGAAAATGTTTGATAAAGGCCCCTGGCTGAAACGCGTATAGATTGCTTACAGATATCCGATATTCACTGAAACTATAACCCAGCTGGTGAGAGGCATTTTGGTGTTCGTGCTGGCTAGGGCAGGTACATCGAGCTGTATCCTAAAATAGGAGTAGACTCCATATGTATAATTCCTGCCCCAGGACCCAGTAACCGTTCCAGCCTTAATTACAAGCTAAGGGTAATATCAATACGAAGGAAAGTACAATAACACGCTTTTTAAAAAAACCTCAAGGATTACAATTTCACCCGGATACAAAACCAAGAGCAATTCGGCTCAGGAGAAGAAACTAAGTTATTCCACAACCAACTGACCGGCCGGTCATACATTTGGACTGAGGATTTCGGGACACGGACATTGTATCAAGGTTACCCTAAGTAATAGACATTTTAACACAGAGCACTGTCATAAGGGAATCGTAGCAAAATCTGTGAATAAGATTACAAACCACTGTGAAAATTATGTTTGCAAAACAAAGTTGTAACCAATCTTGAAGATTTGCAATTACTATATGTCCGCTATTACACTATAAAACAGATATAGAGTTAATTATACACCCAAAAAAACTCTGTTTGCAACAATATAATAATATAAATCACGAGAGAGACACAGATACAATCACGTGATACATCCCTGTGAAACAGAGTAACAAACCGTTTTAAACGTAACGTCACAATTGTAAGTTTTTTACTCAATTACAATTGGGGCAAAAATACACCAGATAGTTGGTAATTGTACCACATTTGTATACATTTTAAATGATGTTTTAAATATATATCTAGATGCCGGCATCAATCTGTTATATTCTATATTGTATATAAATTATTGCTAGTACTTTCTCTGTGCAGGAATAAATCTATTTTGTTACTAGAAACTCTAGAACAAATTCTCATATTTCATTTTTATTCTTATTTTTTAAGTTTATTTCTCACTGGTACGTTTTAAGATAAATAAATCTTTTTCAAATCACTATTTACCACAAACAGTAAGTAAGATTATAGGACTAAGAAAAACAAACCTTTATAACCAGAATCCACAACTAACAGTTAGATATTATAAGATTCCAAAAGTATGAGAACCCTAATTAGGAACCATACCAAGATTATATAAGAACATATAGAGAATCTTGGGAATACATAAACCAACTCTATTTTTCAAGACTCGTAGCTGAATAAGCGCTATCCCACCCCCTTTTTTGTTTCTGTTTTCTATTAAGGTGATATCTTTTCGAGGTTACATCACCTTTGGGATTAGCCAAGAGTCTGAGTGTAGAATCTCTGTATTACTCTCCCTTTTTACAGGAAGAAAATGTTTGGCCAGGATCCAGTCAATATTAAAGATGGCCCTGTTTGTATTATACTTTGAAAGTATGTATATGTGAAATTAGTATTAAAGATAAACATTGATGCTGACATTAGGACACACGATGTAATATTTTAGACAATGATTTTAAAATTCAAATTGATGTTTGATTCAATATAATCTTAAACTTTTAGCTCAAAGGGATAGCCCACCTAACATTAAACTGTCATTATTCAGATACAGCAGAAATTAAAATCACCTCTTTACTGTCATGCTATTTTCAGTGTATTTCTTCCTTCTTTTTCAGTAAGAAATGTCCTCTTTTATGCCAGCCCATTTTATAACACCTGTGTAGGGGTGGTTTTTAAAACTAGATTGCAATCATGAGGGGTTACACAGGTACAGAGAGAAAACTGTCCCAGCTCTTAAAATATCCATTGATTGCAAATAAATTCATATGATACCCTGATTACATGTTATATTTGCAATTATTCATATAAATTTACACTATATACATATAGTGGTATAAATAAACACAGAGATATGAAAGACAACATTGTTTAGAACAAAAAAGGAAATTAGGGACATGTAAATATGTTTGCAAAAGATTTCTGACATAACACACACCCACACACAACACCCACACACACACACACATATACAGGGAGTACAGAATTATTAGGCAAATGATTATTTTGACCACATCATCCTCTTTATGCATGTTGTCTTACTCCAAGATGTATAGGCTCGAAAGCCTACTACCAATTAAGCATATTAGGTGATGTGCATCTCTGTAATGAGAAGGGGTGTGGTCTAATGACATCAACACCCTATATCAGGTGTGCATAATTATTAGTCAACTTCCTTTCCATTGGCAAAATGGGTCAAAAGAAGGACTTGACAGGCTCAGAAAAGTCAAAAATAGTGAGATATCTTGCAGATGGATGCAGCACTCTTAAAATTGCAAAGCTTCTGAAGCGTGATCATCGAACAATCAAGCGTTTCATTCAAAATAGTCAACAGGGTCGCAAGAAGCCTGTGGAAAAACCAAGGCGCAAAATAACTGCCCATGAACTGAGAAAAGTCAAGCGTGCAGCTGCCAAGATGCCACTTGCCACCAGTTTGGCCATATTTCAGAGCTGCAACATCACTGGAGTGCCCAAAAGCACAAGGTGTGCAATACTCAGAGACATGGCCAAGGTAAGAAAGGCTGAAAGAGGACCACCACTGAACAAGACACACAAGCTGAAACGTCAAGACTGGGCCAAGAAATATCTCAAAACTGATTTTTCTAAGGTTTTATGGACTGATGAAATGAGAGTGAGTCTTGATGGGCCAGATGGATGGGCCCGTGGCTGGATTGGTAAAGGGCAGAGAGCTCCAGTCCGACTCAGACGCCAGCAAGGTGGAGGTGGAGTACTGGTTTGGGCTGGTATCATCAAAGATGAGCTTGTGGGGCCTTTTCGGGTTGAGGATGGAGTCAAGCTCAACTCCCAGTACTACTGCCAGTTTCTGGAAGACACCTTCTTCAAGCAGTGGTACAGGAAGAAGTCTGCATCCTTCAAGAAAAACATGATTTTCATGCAGGACAATGCTCCATCACACGTGTCCAAGTACTCCACAGCGTGGCTGGCAAGAAAGGGTATAAAAGAAGAAAATCTAATGACATGGCCTCCTTGTTCACCTGATCTGAACCCCATTGAGAACCTGTGGTCCATCATCAAATGTGAGATTTACAAGGAGGGAAAACAGTACACCTCTCTGAACAGTGTCTGGGAGGCTGTGGTAACTGCTGCACGCAATGTTGATGGTGAACAGTTCAAAACACTGTCAGAATCCATGGATGGCAGGCTTTTGAGTGTCCTTGCAAAGAAAGGTGGCTATATTGGTCACTGATTTGTTTTTGTTTTGTTTTTGAATGTCAGAAATGTATATTTGTGAATGTTGAGATGTTATATTGGTTTCACTGGTAAAAATAAATAATTGAAATGGGTATATATTTGTTTTTTGTTAAGTTGCCTAATAATTATGCACAGTAATAGTCACCTGCACACACAGATATCCCCCTAAAATAGCTATAACTAAAAACAAACTAAAAACTACTTCCAAAACTATTCAGCTTTGATATTAATGAGTTTTTTTGGGTTCATTGAGAACATGGTTGTTGTTCAATAATAAAATTAATCCTCAAAAATACAACTTGCCTAATAATTCTGCACTCCCTGTATATATATATATATATATATATATATATATATATATATATATATATATATATATATATATATATATATATATATAATTTATACAAGTATGTGCAAAGATATATGTACACATTCTAGCATTATTAATAATTTATTTAAAAAAAAAATGATAAAAGCATATCATACACATTAATTTATGTGAAAGTATCATATAACAAATAAATATAAAAATAACTTTCTATGAGATATTGTTTATTGAGGTATAAATCTAGCTATTTCTTGGAAATTAACAGATTAAAAAGAAAAGATTAGCTTTAGAGAAATGTGCTAGTTCATGGACAGTAATGAAATGGTATAAATAAAGTTGGGAATAAAACAGAATAACAGAAAAACAGTCCGATGCTCTTGGTGCCGTACTTGCCGCACGTGTTTTTGATGTTTTTTTTATAAATAAGGGCATTGTATGTGGATCCGCGGCAGCGATCCCCAATAGTATTAGATTTAATGCATTTACACACCTCAACACTCACCGCAAAGAACAAAAATAAAAACAATACATTTCAATAAATACGACTAAATAAAAAGATATTAAAAGAAATATAAAAGACATATATAACAAATATAGATTATTAACGAGAATGGAAATTAGTTATTATTCCATATGTAATAGTACTGTAGCAATGCTAGATTTAGTGCAGAAGAAAAGGGAAAAAATAATACCAAAGGGTAACAATTCAAACCTTCAAGAGTTGTTAACATATAATTAAAAGCAAAAATGTCTAAACAAGTATAAAAGTTTTCATTTTTGTGAGACAACAGCTTTTGTGTCCAACACATTTAACCCCTTAATGACCGAGGACGTGCAGGGTACGTCCTCTAAAAAAAGGCAGTTAACGCCTGAGGACGTACCCTGCACGTCCTCAGTCTGGAAAGCAGCTGGAAGCGATCCTGCTCGCTTCCAGCTGCTTTCCGGTTAAGCATCCTGCAATAACACTTTCTGGCCATCCGATGCAGAGAGAGCCACTCTGTGGCCCTCTCTGCACCGGACATCGATGGCCGGTATCGTTGGTGGGTGGGAGCCGACTTGGGAGGCGGGTGGGCGGCCATCGGTGAGATCTGGAAGGTGGAGGGGGGCGGGATCGGGGGCGGAGCCTTCGGGGGCGCGCACGGGCGCGCGCGCGTGCACGGTGGGTGGCGGGCGGGCGCGTGCACGGGGCGGGAGCGGGTGGGAACCGCTACACTACAGAAAAAAAGTAAAGAGTAAAGTGTATTAAAAAATGAAATAAACATTTTTAAAAAAAAGCATTTAAGCGATCTGGAAGGGGTGGGGGGTTGGTATGGGGGGGGGGGAAGCTACACTACAGAAAAAGGAAATTTTTTTAATAAAAAAACATATTTTCACTAAAATGGGTACTGGCAGACAGCTGCCAGTACCCAAGATGGCGCACATTAAGTCAGAGGGGGAGGGTTAGAGAGCTGTTGGGTGGGGGATCAGTGAGGTTGGGGGCTAAGGGGGATCCTACACAGAAGCATATGTAAATATGCTAAAACAAAATGCACAAAAATGCACAAATTTTCCTTTTATTTTAGTACTGGCAGAGTTTCTGCCAGTACTTAAGATGGCGGGGACATTTGTGGGGTAGGGGAGGGAAGAGAGATGTTTGGGAGGGATCAGGGGGTCTGATGTTTCAGGTGGGAGGCTGATCTCTACACTAAAGCTAAAATTAACCCTGCAAGCTCCCTACAAGCTACCTAATTAACCCCTTCACTGCTAGCCATAATACACGTGTGATGCGCAGCGCCATTTAGCAGCATTCTAATTACCAAAAAGCAACGCCAAAGTCATATATGTCTGCTATTTCTGAACAAAGGGGATCCCAGAGAAGCATTTACAACCATTTGTGCCATAATTGCACAAGCTGTTTGTAAATGATTTCAGTGACAAACCTAAAATTGTGAAAAATTTAATGTTTTTTTTAATTTGATCGCATTTGGCGGTGAAATGGTGGCATGAAATATACCAAAATGGGCCTAGATCAATACTTGGGGTTGTCTACTACACTACACTAAAGCTAAAAATACCCCAAAAAGCTCCTTACATGCTCCCTAATTAACCCCTTCACTGCTGGGCATAATACACGTGTGGTGCGCAGTGGCATTTAGCGGCCTTCTAATTACCAAAAAGCAATGCCAAAGCCATATATGTCTGCTATTTCTGAACAAAGGGGATCCCAGAGAAGAATTTACAACCATTTATGCCATAATTGCACAAGCAGTTTGTAAATAATTTCAGTGAGAAACTGAAAGTTTGTGAAAAAATTTGTGAAAAAGTGAACAATTTTTTGTATTTGATCGCATTTGGCGGTGAAATGGTGGCATGAAATATACCAAAATGGGCCTAGATCAATACTTTGGGATGTCTTCTAAAAAAAAATATATATATGTCAATGGATATTCAGGGATTCCTGAAAGATATCAGTGTCCCAATGTAACTAGCGCTAATTTTGAAAAAAAAATGTTTTGAAAATAGCAAAGTGCTACTTGTATTTATGGCCCTATAAGTTACAAAAAAAGCAAAGAAGATGTAAACATTGGGTATTTCTAAACTCAGGACAAAATTTAGAAACTATTTAGCATGGGTGTTTTTTGGTGGTTGTAGATATGTAACAGATTTTGGGGTTCAAAGTTAGAAAAAGTGTGTTTTTTTCCATTTTTCCTCATATTTTATAATTTTTTTTATAGTAAATGATAAGATATGATGAAAATAATGGTATTTTTAGAAAGTCCATTTAATGGCGAGAAAAACGGTATATAATATGTGTGGGTACAGTAAATGAGTAAGAGGAAAATTTCAGCTAAACACAAACACTGCAGAAATGTAAAAATAGCCTTGGTCCCAAACGGACAGAAAATGGAAAAGTGCTCTGGTCACTAAGGGGTTAAACAAATAATAATATGACTTCAAAATAATGATTATTTATAAAGCTAAAGTACCTTTAAGATCCCTCTGCTGGATAATACTGGTACTGAACTACAATGTTCTATGGATTCCTAGTTCACAATTATTGTGTTTCAATCCTGTGTCTGAATCCATCATTTTACCTTGTAAATAGGCTGACAATATTGCCACTTTAAAAAGGGACACATATGAAAAATACATATGTGAAGGCTGTTTTAAGTGCTGTTTAAAGAAATGTTTTGTATAAGAACCCTGACATATGTATTTTTCATGTGTTCCTTTTTAAAGCGGCAATATGGTCATCCTACCTGTAAATCAATTTGATCCTACCTGTAAATCAATTTGTTTTTACCATGTTGAGGGCTACTATTTATGTCTATCTTTTTGTGCTTGGCTTCTTGTGTTGGGTACCTGAGTTTGTTGGAGTTCTGCCTGACATCTTTGGACTATTTCTTAATCTTCTAGTAATTACTTGTGACAGGACCTAGAAATATTAACATCCCTTTCTTATCTGTTGACATTTGTCTCCATTATCACATACACACAAGGAATGAATATAGAGTCAGTATAGATAGATCAAACATAAATGATCCCCTCTGAGTAAACATTTTTACTTTTATTTTAGAAGCACCATTTTTACATACATTAGGGACATTCTCTGATCGAGAGATTTATTTAATCTGTTACAAAAATTGTTTATCTGTTCTGTATACTTGTGCTTTTTCTTTATTAAGTTCTGTTTAATACTTTAGTAACTGCTTTATGCTTACGATATTTCCTGAGCATAATTCTGTTAGTAATTTAATTATGGTTTTTCCAGCAAAACCATTGTTAGATTGAGCAATACAAACAGGACTGATCTGCATTATATAAAAGGACATAAAATGAAAGTGAATTTACTAGAAAGGCATTGATTGCAGAATGACTGGCAGTAATTGCCCATGGCATGCTTTTTTGTTCAAAATAACATTTTAGGTGAGTGTGAAAATTGCTTTAATGCGTTAACACCTTGTATGCTGCATTTGCTTTTTTAATAGCAACCCCCCCCCACACACACCACTGTCCTTATTTGGAAGAGCCAATCAGGAATTGATACTCTACTATAAACAGCTATCTACTGTCATTTTGTCAGCAAACCCTTCATTATTGTGCAGTTTGTTATATTACTTTTCTGCTGAAGCTATATGAGTGGTATGTGGCTTGTGAAGCATATAATGACCACTTTGATTTCTTAGAACTGCAAAAAGCTGAATTTTCAGACTTAAATTACAAAAGAGGTACAAAAAAATAATGTATATTACAAAGCTTTTTTGCTATGGACAATCTCAATGTGTTTACTGCCCCTTTAAACTTAGTGTCTGTTTACTTAATTAATTAGTAATATTGTGTGGTATTTTCTCTGATATACTTTTACTATAATTATTTTACAACCACGTTGCTCATTTTCTAGAAGCAGTGGAGGGAATTTTACATTCTTCTGCTCTGATTTAAAGGGACAGTCAACACCAGAATTTTTGTTGTTTAAAAAGAAAGATAATCCCTTTATTACCCATTCCCCAGTTTTGCATAATCAACACAGTTATATTAATATACTTTTTTACCTCTGTGATTACCTTGTATCTAAGCTTCTGCTGACTGCCCTCTTATTTCAGTTCTTTTGACAGACATGCAGTTTAGCCAATCAGTGCTCAGTCCTAGGTCACTTTACGTGCATGAGCTCAATGTTATCTATATGAAACATGTGAACTAATGCCCTCTAGTGGTCAAAATGTATTCAGATTAGAGGCAGTCTTCAAGGTCTAAGAAATTAGCATATGAACCTCCTAGTTTTAGCTTTCAACTAAGAATACCAAGAGAACAAAGCAAAATTGGTGATAAAAGTAAATTGGGAAGTTGTTTAAAATTGCATGCCCTATTTAAAACATGAAAGTTTTTTTTGGACTTGACTGTCCCTTTAATGCTCAGACTATATTATAAAGAAGATACTTTATTGCAACAGTTCAAAGTTAATAAGATACATAAAACATAGAGAGAGAGAGAGCAGCAAATGATTCTGGGTAATTTATGCAAAAGAGGTTTACAATGACACACTTTTTTTACTTCAAGTCTGCTTTTCAGCACTAATTATCATTTTTTATCATCAGCTGGGAGAAGGTTTGAATCACTGCTGGATGAAGTTGATTTTATAAGTATATACACTCCCGTTTAGGACAAGATTACGAGTGGAGCACTAAATATCAATTTTTATCATCAGCTGGGAGAAGGTTTGAATCACTGCTGGGTGAAGTTGATTTCTGGACAAAATACAACATTTAAAATTAGGGGGAGGTAAAAAGTGGGTTTAAAATCCTCCACTACGCACAAAATCTAGAGAAAATAACTCATTGGGGCCTATCTATCAAGCTCCGAATGGATCTTGAGGGCCCGTGTTTCTGGCGAGTCTTCAGACTCGCCAGAAACACAAAGACCACTGCTCCATAACGCTGTTCGCCTGCTCTGAACAGGCAGACAGGAATCGCTGGAATTCAACCTGATCGTACTCGATGGCCGCGAGTCTGCAGGGGGCGGCGTTGCACCAGCAGCTATTGTGAGCTGCTGGTGCAATGCTGAATACGGAGAGCGTATTGCTCTCTGCATTCAGCGAGGTCTGTCGGACCTGATCCGCACTGTCGGATCAGGTTCGACAGACATTTGTTAAATATGCCTCATTGTGTAGTTCATTATTAACAAATCTAGACAGGCCACTGACACACTTTTTTACTGGGATGGTTATGAATTACTGCACTAACCCTGGACTTTTTCTGGACAAAATACAACAACATTTAAAATTAGGGGGAGGTAAAAAGTGGGTTTAAAATCCTCCACTACGCACAAAATATGGAGAAAGTAACTCACTGTGTAGTTCATTATTAACAAATCTAGACAGGCCAGAAGGCTTGTTTTTCCCACAGAAAACCTCTGAATTACATTGTTTCCAATTCAGCAAAGTATTCTTGGTAATATATGCAAATGAGGTTCACAATGACACACTTTTTACTTCAAGTCTGCTTTTCAGCAGATTCCCTTTACGCCAAAGTATCGCTGTTCACACAGCTTATAACCTTAGCTATGGTTGGTGCAGTGATTCATAACCATCCCAGGACAGAGAAGGTTTGAATCACTGCTGGGTGAAGTTGATTTTATATATATATATATATATATATATATATATATATATATATATACACTCCCGTTTAGGACCAGATTACAAGTGGAGCACTAAATATCACTTTTTAATAAAAGTGATATTTGCGCTCCACTGTGTAATACCAGTGCACGCTAATTTGCACTGGTATTACGAGTTCACAGCAATGCGAATGCAAGCTGGTGTTCGCATTGCTGGGAAGCATTACGCTCACAAGAGCATCCTTCCATAGGCTCCTATGGGAGCCTTGTTCTGATGCCGTCACTTTGCGAAGTGAAGGGGATAAATAGCGCAGCGATGGTAGCAATCTTAAATATATCTGTATATGCTGATATACATATATATTTATGTGTTAATATGTGTATATATCTGATCTATGGTTAATTTTAAAAGCACTTATTGCTACCGCGAGCTCGCACTAGCAATAGTCAGCCATTTGTTGTGCCCATTTGCGAGTTTCCGATAATTTAGCGTTCCACTTGTAAACTAGCCCTTAAATTTTATAGAGCAATTTCTGAAATATGACGACAGCTTTTAGAATATCTGTTAAATGCTCTATGGTCAATCCTTAATGCTTTATTGTTACTTTGCTGCAGAACAATGTATTTGTGAGCGTCCCTTTAAAAGGACATTAAACCCAGAATTTTTTTTCATGATTCAGAAAAATCATTCAATATTAAACTTTCTTATTTATTTTATTATCACATTTTATTCGTCTTCTTGGTATCTTTTGTTGAAAAACAGGGATGTTAGATAAGAAATGTGCATGTGTTTGGTGCACTATAGGGTAGCAGTTTTGTAAGAATGGTATCCATTTGCAACAGCACTAGATGGCAGCACTATATCCTGCCATTTAGTGCTGCAGACACCTACCTAGGGGTCCATTTATCATTGTGCGGACGGACATGATCCGCTATAGCGTATCATGTCCGCCGCACATCGATAAATGCCGGCATTTATCATGCACCAACAGTTCTTGTGAACTGCTGGTGTAATGCCGCCCCCTGCAGATTTGCGGCCAATCGGCCACTAGCTGGGGGTGTCAATCAGCCCGATTGTGCATGATCGGGCGCATCGCTATATGCCGCCTCAGAGGTGGCGTATGAGTTAAGGAGCAGCGGTCTTTAGAAACAAGGGGAAAGTAGACCCCCTAAGTATCTCTTCAATACCATGGAAACTAAGCTAATTTGATAATAGAAGTGAATTGGAAAAAAAAAAATTGTATGCTCTGGGGCATATTTATCAAGGTCTGGCGGACCTGATCCGACACTGCGGATCAGGTCTACCAGACCTCGCTGAATACGGCGAGCAATACACTCGCCGTATTCAGCATTGCACCAGCAGCTCACAAGAGCTGCTGGTTCAACGCCGCCCCCTGCAGACTCGCGGCCAATGGGCCGCCAGCAGGGGGGTGTCAATCAACCCGATCGAACTCGATCGGGTTGTATTGTGGCGATGTCTGTCCACAGGTTATGGACAGGTTATGGAGCAGCGGTCTTTTTGACCGCTGCTTCATAACTGCAGTTTCTGGCGAGTCTGAAGACTCGCCAGAAACACGGGCCAACAAGCTCCATACGGAGTTTGTTAAATAGAGCCCAATGTCTGAATCACAAAATAACATTTTTGGATTTCAGATCCCTTTACAGTTCCTTTAAGCAAGAGTTCAGGTGCATTCAGCAAGCGTTCAAGTAAGATAGAAGCAATGCCAGTCTATCTAAAGTCTTATAACTGGATTGCTGTAGCATTAAAACAAAATAAGAGTTTATTCTTGAGTGTGGTCTTTTCAGTACATTTTTTCATTGTCTTATTGGTTACAGAAATAATAATTGCTTTTAGTTGTTTGTGTTACCTTGTAATCAATCAAGGTAGTCATAAATAAAATAAGTGCATAAACTTTCAGGGCCTTGCATGTTTCATAAGTTTGAAGGGACAGTCTAGTCAAATATAAACATGATTCAGATAGGGCATGTATTTTTAATCCACTTTCCAACTTACTTTTATGGTTTGTTCTCTTGGTATTCTTAGTTGAAAGCTAAAACTAGGTATGCTAATATGCTAATTTATTAGCCCTTGAAGGCCGCCTCTTATCTGAATGCATTTTTACATTTTTGTTTTACAACTAGAGGGTGTTAGTTCATGTGTGTGATATTGATAGCATTGTGCCCACGCCCATGGAGTTACCTAGGTGTCAGCACTGACTGGCTAAAATGCAAGTCTGCCAAAAGAACTGAAATAAGAGGGCAGCCTGCAGATGCTTAGATACAAGGTAATCACAGAGGTAAAAAGTAAATTAATATAACTGTGTTGGTTATGCAAAACTGGGTAATAAAGCGATTATCTTTCTTTTTAAACAATAAAATTGTCCCTTTAACTTTTAACTATAATTTTACCTCCCTAAAATACATCAATATTCAAAATGTAAAATTCTGAACTACTCTTTGTAGCGCATGTCTACCTGGTGCAAGACAGATGTTAGACACTGTTATTTTCATTAATGATACAATAACAGTTCATTCAGTTAGGTTCCCTTCCTGTACTAATCAAGCCTTTAAATTGGTGTTTAATTGGCATTTCATTTATTTTATTTTTTTGTTCACAAGATTCATTTTTGTTCTATTTATATTCCTCAATCACAGGGACCAGGAACAAATGTCTTTATAAAAACACTTTTTTTTTATTGATGATGATGAAAGAATAACACCCATGACCATCATTTGTCTCTTTCAAACAACATGTCAGATACTGAAGATACTATACAGGTATGTGTCGCTTAAAAGGATATGAAACCCAATTTTATTTCTTTCATGATTCAGATAGAGCATGCAATTTTAAGCAACTTTCTAATATACTCCTATTATCAATTTTTCTTTGTTCTCTTGCTGAAATTAAAAAGCAGAAATTAAAAGCTTAGGAGCCGGCCCATTATTCATTCAGCACCTGGGTAGCACTTGCTGATTGGTGATTTCACTCTGCGAAACTGTTTGTTAAGTGATTTGGACGTTGTGCAAACAACCTATATAAAGTACTGTGATCATAGTTAGCAGAGTACAGGGCAATTTGTAATATGTAATATGTGCTTACAACAATTGGACTTTGCAGGGCTAACATTGATGAGTCAGTAGGCTGTTGCTGGAACAAGATACTGAATAGTATGTAAACAATAATACACAGTACAACTGTAAGTGCAACAAATTCTTTTAGTTTTTACAGTTGGGTACAGTAGGTATTGTGCATAAGCCTAACCTTAGGCTATATTGTAAACCTCTTTTTAATTTTAAACTTTAACTTTTTCACTTTTTAAACTTTATAAACTTTTTAAACTATTATGAACACACAATTTAACTAAGAGGAGAAAGATAATCCACATCACTGTCCTCAGCTTCCTCATAGTGTTCCACTGTAAAATATTCAAGATCTATTTCACTGATGAACTGTCACAAATAATGACAATGGAGGTGTTGACTTCTACAGGAACATGTCAAGTGTTGTCTGCCTAGTTTGCTTTTTCTTCTCTTCATATATTTCTTTATATGCAGAAAGCGCTATATGAGCATTTCTTGTTATCCATGAAAAGCATTCAGTGTTTTGGTCCATCTCTTCAGCACTCTTCAACCAACAGTTATAGTCTTTTTTTAGACTGTTGCTGACTCATTTACAGTGAACCTCTTCTGCACCTGTTCTTCTCCTTCCTATCCCCTTGCCTTCATTCTCTCTTGTTCTAGCTCCAGCAACTCTTCATTACTCAGCTCTTCAGGTACCACCTCTCAGACTTCTTCAATATCCTCATCTATGTCAAGGTTCAGTCTGTTTGCCATTTCAACAACATTTCTATTCGTCTTTGAAACCTCCTGATCCGTTTCAAAACCTTTCGCATAATGCACATACTGCATCAGTATTTTTTTCCCCAAGCAATGCTCTTTATGCAGTGGTATAAGTTGAATTCCTTCCAGAACTGCATCAGTGTCTTGCCAGTGTCATCAGTTGCAGCAATAGCCTAAGCAAAGAGTCTTCTCAGGTTGTAAGCCTTGAAAGCTGAAATGACCCCTGATCCATTGGCTGTATTAGAGAGGTGGTGTTTGGTGGGGAAACATCACTTTGATGTTGCTGTGAAGCTCACCAATGAAGGGAGGATGTCCTAGAGCTTTATCTATAATAATTAAACTCTTGAAAGGGGCCTTCTTCCAGGCAGTACCTCTCCATTCTCCTGGAGTAGCAATCAAGGGCATCCTGTAAATGCACTTGTTTCACCCAGGGCTTTCTATGTGACCTGTAATAAACAGTTAAGCTGTTCTTATCAATGTTCTTGAAAAACCTGGGGTTTTCACTGCGCCAAATAACAAACAGCTTTAATTTGTACCCAGCAACATTGCCTCCTTATGGATGAAGGTCCTCTCAGGCATTCATTTCCAATGTGGTTTCATGATCCACATTAAAAATGTGCTGGAGCAAGTAATCTCCCTCTACAATTATCTTATTAAGGGTTTCAAGGAACTCTTCTGCCGCCTTGGTATTAGCACTTGCAGATTCACCACTCACTTGCGTGAAACACCCAGAACTAGCATTAAACTTAACATTGTAGTCTGGTCCTGCTTTTTATTTAAGCATTTGGAATAAACTTAGTGCTTTAGCAGTTATGGTCAGTGTGCTCAGAGGGATTTGATTCTATCCATTTAATTGGCAATTTTTCCATATCAGATATGGGTTCCTCTAATTTTTGCAAGCCTTGTAGGTTTCAGTGGAGCTGATCCTTTAACAGGTTTCATAATTGTATCCTTATTATTAAGGATCGTTGCCCCTGTGGAGTGGGACAGAATTCACTTGTCTTCCACCTTCATGCTGTTTAATTACCTTCTGTTTATTTCCAGATCTATACTCTTTTTTGCCTCTTGCTGCTGCAATCAAAATAGTTTTTTTTTAGTTTATTAGCCATTCTGCTATACTTTGCTGTGCATTAAAAGCATTACTGTTGCTACATCTGCTACGTCCTGTTGTGTAAGATTTCTGATGTATATGCGGTCGGTTGTTGCCCACTAATGAGTCAGAGACTCTTTTTTTTTCTCTTTGCAGCTTTTCTTTTATCATTTCATGCTTTAGTTTTGCCCTCTTGGCAGCCTGGTCTTTGGAGGCTACTCTTTGCCCACATCCTTTTCTCCACAAATAATGACAGTTTTAATACCAGAACAAACATATATTATATTAAATTACACAATACCTAAACTGAATGTTAGCTCCCAATTAGCACTGAATGGGATTTTTTTTACATCCATCCAAAAAAAAGAGCATTTTAAAATGTATTACATTTTCTTTATTATGTTTTGTTTTTGTTTGGTTTTTGTAAAATGGATGTTTGTATATTGAGGAAAAAAAACAACATTTTATTTTGTTTGTGAGGTGTATCACTGTCCACCAATGAGGCAGTTGTAGTTCTGCTTATCTGCCAGTGTCCAATAAGCACTTAAAGCCTAGTTCAAAAAACAAAAAATACTGTTTTAATTTTGCCTTTTTCATGTAAAAACAATATTTATCATGTTTAAAGGGACACTCAAGTCAAAATAAACTTTTATGATGCAGATACAGCATGCAGTTTTAAGACCCTTTCCCATTTACTTCTATTATCAAATTTTGCACAGTCTTTTCATATTTACACTTTCTAGAGAACAAGATACTACTGAGCATGTGCGCAAGCTAACAGGGTATACGTTTACTAGTCTCTGATTGTCACTACGGGCCGCTCTAGCCATTGCTAGGGGCACGGCGTCTCCTTGCTTCTCCTTCCCTGCTTGTTGCCAGGGGTTGTGTTGGGTCCAGATGCGTGCGGCGCTGACGTCATCGCCGCACGCTCCTGATGCCGGTCTGACCTTTGTGGCGCAAATCCTGCGCCTATGTAAGTTTCACTACGACAATCTGTCACTGCCCAAGTATAGGTATTACTTTGTGTGCTCCTGGGTGTGACAGATCGTTGTATTAATTTGCCTATTTGTGTATGAACCCTGCCTGTCTGACTACTCTGCTTATTATCCCCTGTTGTTCTGGATTGCCTCTTTGTTGCCGAACCCTGCCTGCCTGACTATTCTAGTGGTTTGCCCTTGGACTGCTTTACTGTTGCCAAATCCTGCCTGACCATTCTAGTGGTGTGCCCTTGGACTGCTTTACTTTTGCCAAATCCTGCCGACCTGACCATTCTAGTGCTGTGCCCTTGGACTGCTTTGCTGTTGCCAAACCCTGCCTGCTTGACCATTCTAGTGGTTTGTCCTTGGACTGCTGTGCCGTTGCTCCTGGGGACTGTCCTGCCTGTGGTGAGTGCTACATTCCTTATCTTACTAACTTTCTCTGCTCTGGGATATTCCCTATCATTCCGGCTCAAAACCGGGATAACAAGACTAATGTCCGCCTTCGATCTGATAGAGGAGTATCCCACAAGCATTACAGTGATTGGCTGATGTCAGTCAAATGATACAGGGGCTGGAAAATAGAAGGAAAAATTAATTTGTCAGAAAAAAAATCTATTGCTTATTTGAAATTCAGAGTAGGGCCTCTATTTAACAAAGTCTGGCGGACCTGATCCGACAGCGCAGATCAGGTCCGCCAGACCACGCTGAATGCGGAGAGCAATACGCTCTCTGTATTCGGCATGGCACCAGCAGCTCACAAGAGCTGCTGGTGCAACGCCACCCCCTGCAGACTCTCAGCCATGGGCCACCAGCAGGGAGGTGTCAATCAACCCGATCGTACTCGATCGGGTTGAATTCCGGCGATGTTTGTCAGCTTGCTCAGAGCAGGCGGACCAGGTTATGGAGCAGCGGTCTGCAGGCTCGCCAGAAACACGGGGCATCAATCTCCATTCGGAGCTTGATAGATAGGCTCCTATGTGTTAAATCACTGTCTTTTTATGCACTTGTTAATTATGCAATTCTACTGCATTAAGTGGATCTTTAAATATTGCCCATTGGAGATATAAAATAAAATAAACAGTTGCTATTTCTTGTGTTTGGTTATTTAAATCTGCAATATTCATAACCAAAAGAGAACTGTTAAAATAACTTGTTAAAAGCTATAAGACAGAACAATCAGTAACTCTTGAAATTTGAAACAGGTGCTTTTAAAAGTCACACTGAGTAGATATTTCAATGGATTATATTTATGTTTGGTGAAGGACGTTCTTATTAAATGAACCAACAGATGCTCATAAACCACACAAATTATCACTGGTGTCTATAAAGTCAGGAGACTATGACTGTTATAGCTCATGCTTAAATAGAACTGCTTGGCTTTTCTTATTGGTCTTAATGACAGAATATCCTGAAGCAGGTGTATCGAACACAAGGCTTAAGATAGGTTCCTTTGCTGATGGGGATGAAAAACCAAACAAGCACTTCAAGGTCAAGAATCATTGTGAAAGCTTCAATCAACACCAGCACTACACAGTTTAGCTTCCACAATCAAATCCCTGTAGCTATTCATGTAATTCACACCTTAACTGTTCTTATATACCAACTGATTATTTTCTAGCTTTTGTTGCTTGGAATTCTGTGACCCAATGAGCAATGGTAATCACATGACCCAGCTAAATGGATGACCGTCTGTTTCCGCTTTGGATTATCAGTTGTCTGCTACTTTAACTAAGTGTTAAACCAATTTGTCTGGGTTAAACACATAGCAATGCTAGTGTTAAAATTACATGATCCTTTTAATTAGAGCATATAATTTTTTTCCACTATAATGGCCCTTTAAGGAAGTAATTATTATTATTTTTATTATAAACTTCTCAACCATCCCTGATATAGCAGGATTTTCACAGATTGGGAGATCTGCCAGTTGCCCCTCCCACAGCTTCTTTGATCAAGGCATAACCCCAGTTCCATCTAACTCACAGGACAGAACAGGGACCCTTGTAACCCACCTTTCTGTTAGCGCCCCACCCACAACACACCAGTGAGCCATCAAGGACACCTTCCTGTCCCGAAAAACCCTGAGAAATTATGTTCGGTATGTTAGTATTATCTGTTATTTATGCAGTGCTGTAAAAATATCTATGGAGTTCTAATAAAGTTTGGATAATGACAATACATAGTTAAACTATTGGAAAATACTAGTGGATAGGAAACCAATTGGAAGAGTAGTTGGGTATAGGTGTATATTGTGTAAGTGAAATGTAAGCAAAGATTATCATACATAGGAAAGAACACATTTAAAGGACTATTAAACACAATAGAATGACATAATCAAAAAATGCAGACTAAAAACACAATTCAATAACACTTAGGGGCCTATTTAACAAAGGTCTGTCGGACCTGATCCGACAGTGCGGATCAGGTCCGACAGACCTCGCTGAATGCGGAGAGCAATACTCTCTCCATATTCAGCATTGCACCAGCAGCTCTTGTGAGCTGCGGGTGCAACGCCGCCCCCTGCAGATTTGCGGCCAATCGGCCGCCAGCAGGGGAGTGTCAATCAACCGATCGTACTTGGTCGGTTGAATTGCGGCGATGTCATGAGGACAGGTTATGGAGCAGCGGTCTTTAGACCGCTGCTTCATAACAGAAGGCTCGCCAGAAACACGGAGCTTCAAGCACCGTACGGAGCTTAATAGATATGCCCCTTACTCAGAATTTTAAATAAGTAGTAGATTTTTTTCAAAATTTTCTTAAATTTGCCAGCTCTGTATCTTTTGAAAGTCATCAGCCAATCACAGACTCATTTACATAAACATTGTGAACTCTTTCACTGCATCAGTAGTAGCTGGTGGCGTATAAAAAAAGACAATTTGACAATAGCAGTAGATTGGAAAGTCTGCATGCTCTCTCTGAATCATGAAAGTTTAATTTTTGACTTTCGTGTCTCTTTAAGCGTTTTTTAACTAGTTATGTCAACGGTTAAGTTACAGCAGTTTATTTTTTATTGCTAAGCTAACAGGAAGTGTAACTGGTTCTTAAAGGGACATGAAACACAAACTTTTTCTTTCACGATTCAGATAGGGCATGTAATTTTAAACAACCTTCCAAATTATTTATATTATCAAATTTGCTTCATTCCCTTAGTATCCTTGATGAAGGAACAGCAGCTATAATGAGGGGTGGGTACCAAATGGAAAATGACTTGCAGCTCTAATAAGGGATGGGTACAAAATTAAAAATAACTTGCAGCTATAATAAGGGATGGGTACAAAATTAAAAATTACTTGCAACTTGCAGCTGTAACGAGGGGTGGGTGCAAAATAAAGCGTTACTAGCAACTTGCAGCTATGGTGAGGGTTGGGTACAAAATGAAGAATGACTTGCAGCTATAATAAGGGATGGGTACAAAATGAAGAATGACTTGCTACTTGCAGCTGTAAAGAGGGGTGGGTACAAAATGAACAGTGACTTGCTACTTGCAGCTATAATGAGGGGTGAGTACAAAATGAAGAGTGACTTGTAGCTAAAATAAGGGGTGGGTACAAAATGAAGAATGACTTGGAGCTATAATAAGAGGTGGGTACAAAATGAAGAGTGACTTGCTACTTGCAGCTATAATGAGGGGTGGGTACAAAATGAAGAGTGACTTGCTACTTGCAGCTATAATAAGGGGTGGGTACAAAATGAAGAGTGACTTGCTACTTGCAGCTATAATGAGGGGTGGGTACAAAATGAAGAGTGACTTGCTACTTGCAGCTATAATGAGGGGTGGGTACAAAATGAAGTGTGACTTGCTACTTGCAGCTATAATGAGAGGTGGGTACAAAATGAAGTGTGACTTGCAACTTGCAGCTATAATGAGGGCTGTGTACAAAATTAAGAATGACTTGCTACTTGCAGCTGTAATGAGGGCTGGGTACAAAATTAAGAATGACTTGCTACTTGCAGCTGTAATGAGGGGTGGGTACAAAATGAAGAGTGACTTGCTAATTGCAGCTGTAATGAGGGGTGGGTACAAAATTAAGAATGACTTGCTACTTGCAGCTGTAATGAGGGCTGGGTACAAAATTAAGAATGACTTGCTACTTGCAGCTGTAATGAGGGGTGGGTACAAAATTAAGAATTACTTGCTATTTGCAGCTGTAATGATGGGTGGGTACAAAATGAAGAGTGACTTGCTAATTGCAGCTGTAATGAGGGGTGGGTACAAAACTAAGTGTGACTTGCTACTTGCAGCTATAATGAGGTGTGGGTACAAAATGAAGAGTGACTTGCTACTTGCAGCTGTAATGAGGGGTGGGTACAAAATGAAAAATGACTTGCTACTTGCAGCTATAATGATGGGTGGGTACAAAATGAAGAGTGACTTGCTACTTGCAGCTGTAATGAGGGGTGGGTACAAAATGAAGAGTGACTTGCTACTTGCAGCTGTAATGAGGGGTGGGTACAAAATGAAAAATGACTTGCTACTTGCAGCTATAATGATGGGTGGGTACAAAATGAAGAGTGACTTGCTACTTGCAGCTGTAATGAGGGGTGGGTACAAAATGAAAAATGACTTGCAGCTATAATGATGGGTGGGTAAGAAATGAAGAGTGACTTGCTACTTGCAGCTGTAAAGAGGGGTGGGTACAAAATGAAGAGTGACTTGCTACTTGCAGCTATAATGAGGGGTGGGTACAAAATGAAGAGTGAATTGCTACTTGCAGCTAAAATGAGGGGTGGGTACAAAATGAAGAGTGACTTGCTACTTGCAGCTGTAATGAGGGGTGGGTACAAAATGAAGAGTGACTTGCTACTTGCAGCTGTAATGAGGGGTGGGTACAAAATGAAGAGTGACTTGCTACTTGCAGCTATAATGAGGGGTGGGTACAAAATGAAGAGTGACTTGCTACTTGCAGCTATAATGAGGGGTGGGTACAAAATGAAGAGTGACTTGCTACTTGCAGCTATAATGAGGGGTGGGTACAAAATGAAGAGTGACTTGCTACTTGCAGCTGTAATGAGGGGTGGGTACAAAATGAAGAGTGACTTGCTACTTGCAGCTGTAATGAGGGGTGGGTACAAAATGAAGAGTGACTTGCTACTTGCAGCTATAATGAGGGGTGGGTACAAAATGAAGAATGACTTGCTAATTGCAGCTATAATGAGGTGTGGGTACAAAATATAGAGTGACTTGCTACTTGCAGCTGTAATGAGGGGTGGGTACAAAATGAAGAGTGACTTGCATTTTGTTACCTTCTCATAATGGTTAGTACACTTCTGCATCTCCTGCTCTTGCGGATCCCTATAATTCTCCCTTAGTATTCCTATAACAGTCTTCAGTAACACCTCCCCTTATTACTCCTACAACAGAATCCCTAATGCAGTCTATAAATATGCTTTTGTTTCTTGCAGATGTTACCCATCCTATCTTAGAATTGTATATCCCTTGTCTGTGTGAGTAATAAGATATGGACAGTAAAAGGAGATATGCGATGCATGACTTTGATTTAACCCATTAAGTATATCAGTGACTCATTTCTGCTGCTTCAAAATACACTGCTCCTAATCTTTTAAATCAAGGAAAATTTGCATTGTTAATTAGCATAATGAAAAGTCAAAGTTATCTTGGATGAATAATTCTAATTAGATTGGGTCTCCTTCCATTTAAGTAATCACTCCTTTGATACAGTTCCAGTTGTGTTCAACTGAATTAATCATAGTATGTGGGGGGAAAAACATTTTTGAAGTAATGGATTTCATTTCTCGAAGCCAAGTTTTTCTGGTTCAGAAAATAAAGTCCGAAGAAATAAACAGCCCAATATCAGACAAAGGATCTAAACCATTTACTTACAATGATGTGGTATTTTAAAGTGTAGGAACCAAATGCAGGTCACATATTTTGATTTAAGGGTTTCAGGGGTTAAAATGTGTGCCATTCTTAAGTAACCTAGTAATATTATAATGTAATTAAAGGGATAATAAACACAATGTCATTCCCCATAAAGGGCTAACTGTAGCACACAAGCGATATGGGATATTTCACGGCCATGCATGTGCTTGTGATGGAAATATATTATGAGTTGAAAGTAAATGTGTTCACTTGAGCACAAATACATTTAATGCGACTGGCTAGTGCCAATTAAGAGCTCTGGTTAACTGTTATGCGAGGCATAAAAGTGGACATTAAAAATATAATTTTAACAAAAAAGTCAATCTTAGCGTTTGTGAAGCACTAGGGTTGCCTTTCACTTTAAAGCCTTTATTAAAAATGAATATTGCATAAATATGTGCTATGTGCAGAAGATTGGAATGTCAAATATTTACAGTAAATACATAGTTAAAGTGAAAGTCAACCCTAGCGATTCACAAATGCTAGGATTGTCTATTGAAACAAATAAAGGGGACTTTCATTCATCTATTTAGAAATACTTAGAACATATTCTGCTATGTGCAGAAGATTGGAATGTCAAATATTTACAGTAAATACATAGTTAAAGTGAAAGTCAACCCTAGCGATTCACAAATGCTAGGATTGTCTATTGAAACAAATAAAGGGGACTTTCATTCATGAAAATTAACATACTTCATGCTGAAAGCTCCTTTATTTGTTTTCAAGCGATCGCCGACCTGGGCAGATCGCTGTTTTGCTTGAGAGGTGATGTTTTCACCTCTTAGCAAATAGCCGTGCGGTAAATCCGGCTCCCAGGGGCGCCAAGCCGGATTTACTGCACGGCTATTAGCTAAGAAGTGAATACATCACCTCTCAAGCAAAACAGCGATCTGCCATGGGCTGCCTTAGCAGCTCAGATCGGCGATCGCTTGAAACAAATAAAGGAGCTTTCTTCATGTGTATGTTATATTTCATGAATGAAAGTCCCCTTTATTTGTTTAAATAGTCAATCTTAGCGTTTGTGAAGCACTAGGGTTGCCTTTCACTTTAAAGCCTTTATTAAAAATGAATATTGCATAAATATGTTTTTTCATGTATTCATCTACTGCAAAGGGCTTATACTGTATATACGTATCTATATATGTATACATATGTAGTTATGTGTTTATATGTGTACATATATATATATATATATATATATATATATATGTATATACAAAAATAAATACATAAATACATGTGCACACATATAATTTATATATATATATATATATATATATATATATATAAACTAGCACCAAGAGATTTAAAAAGCGCAGGATAGTATATTTTTAGTTACAGTGATTGGAGGAAACCCAGTAATTCCAACAGCAGCTACTACCTATAGAGTATATTGTGTACTGACCCTCTATAGTACATTCAATACTAGGGAGAAAATGTATTGCAAGCGGGGGTAGAGCGATATGTTAGAAGATACATAAATAGTGATGTCGCGAACCTAAAAATTTCGGTTTGCGAACGGCGGACTCAAACTTCCGCAACTGTTCGCGAACCGTGCAAACCGTCATTGACTTCAATAGGCAGGCGAACTTTAAAACCAACAGGGACTCTTTCTGGCCACAATAGTGATGTAAAAGTTGTTTCAAGGGGACTAACACCTGGACTGTGGCATGCCGGAGGGGGATCCATGGCAAAACTCCCATGGAAAATTACATAGTTGATGCAGAGTCTGGTTTTAAGCCATAAAGGGCATAAATCATCTAACATTCCTAAATAGTTTGGAATAATGTGCTTTAAAACATCAGGTATGATGTTGTATTGATCATGTAGTGTAAGGGTTACGCCCGCTTCACAGTGACAGACCAAACTCCCCGTTTAAAGGTACAGTCTACACCAGAATTTTTATTGTTTTAAAAGATAGATAATCCCTTTATTACCCATTTCCCAGATTTGCATAACTAACACATTTATAATAATATACTTTTAACCTCTGTGATTATCTTGTATCTAAGCCTCTTCAAACTGCCCCTTTTTTCAGTTCTTTTGACAGACTTGCAGTCTAGCCAATCAGTGTCTGCTCCCAGATAACTTCTTGTGCATGAGCACAGTGTTATCTATATGAAATACGTGAACTAACACCCTTTAGTGGTGAAAAACTGTTAAAATGCAATCTGAAAGAGGTGGGCTTCAAGGTCTAAGAAATTAGCATATGAACCTCCTAGGTTAAGCTTTCAACTAAGAATACCAAGAGAACAAAGCAAAATTGGTGATTAAAATAAATTGGAAAATTGTTTAAAATTACATGCTCTATCTGAATCCTGAAAGTTTATTTTGGCCTAGACTGTCCCTTTAACGCACCACAAACAACCGCAAACAGTCGATTTGCACAACCGCAAACTCCCCATTTGCACAAGGTTGGATACCAAGCTAGCCATGTCCCATTCCTTGTCCTCACTGATGTCATTGAAGGTCTCTTCCTCCACCCAGCCACGTACAACACCAAGGGTCCCCGAAAGGTGACAACAAGCCCCCTGGGTCGCCTGCTGTGTTTGGTCTTCCACCTCCTCAAAGCCACCTTCCTTCTCTGATTGGTGGCACTAGTTGGCAAGTGGGCCTGGCACACACGCTGGCAGGCAGGCAACTGCAATTAGATTACACTAGCAGACTGATGTTTCACAGTCAAAAAAGTTTTTTTAAAATATTTACACTACTGTTACAACAAATATGAGTGGTGGCACTAACTTGGCAAGTGGGCCTGACACACACGCTGGCAGGCAGGCAACTGCAATTAGATTACACTAGCAGACTGATGTTTCACAGTCAAAAAGGTTTTTTTTTTTAAATATTTACACTACTGTTGCAACAAATATGAGTGGTGGCACTAACTTGGCAAGTGGGCCTGGTACACACGCTGGCAGGCAGGCAACTGCAATTAGATTACACTAGCAGACTGATGTTTCACAGTCAAAAAAGTTTTTTTTTTAAATATTTACACTACTGTTACAACAAATATGAGTGGAGGCACTAACTTGGCAAGTGGGCCTGGCACACACGCTGGCAGGTAGGCAACTGCAATTAGATTACACTAGCAGACTGATGTTTCACAGTCAAAAAAGTTTTTTTTTTAAATATTTACACTACTGTTATAACAAATATGATTGGTGGTACTAGTTGGCAAGTGGGCCTGGCACACACGCTGGCAGGCAGGCAACTGCAATTAGATTACACTAACAGACTGATGTTTCACAGTCAAAAAAGTTTTTTTTTTTTTTAAATTTACACTACTGTTACAACAGATATGAGTGGTGGCACTTAGCAAGTGGGCCTGGCACACACGCTGGCAGGCAGGCAACTGCAATTAGATTGCACTAGCAGATTGATGTTTCATCAAAATTACACAGGCAAAAAACAAAACAAAAAAAAGATGTTCTAGCCCTAAAAAGGGCTTTTTGGGGTGCTGTCCTTACAGCAGAGATCAGATGAGTCCTTCAGGACTGTAGTGGACACTGAATACACTAGCCTAGCTATGAATTTCCCTATAAAATCAGCAGCAGCTACACTCTCCCTCCTCTCACTAAGAATGCAGGATCAGAATGAATCTAAAATGGCTGCTGTCCAAGAGCTGGAAGGGTCTGGGAGGGAGTATCTGCTGCTGATTGGCTGAAATGTGTCTGCAGACTGTGAGATACAGGGTCAAAGTTTACTCAATGATGACGAATAGGAGGCGGATCGAACATCGCATATGTTCGCCCGCTGCGGCGAACGCGAACAAGCTATGTTCACCGGGAACTATTCGCGACATCACTATACATAAATACTCAAATTAATTAATTTAACAAAAACCCATATGCATATTATCTAACTATCATATGTTATTGACAAACATGTGTATACAAATGTATATTCCACGATAATATTAAAAAAAAAACTATATGAAAGGAAGTTATGCTCCATATAAATATTAACAACTGTCCAATTTGTTGCAAGCATAAAATAATATAATAATATAATGTTATTAAAATAACACAGTTCATTTGGATAATCCGGAGTCAATAAGAGTGAAGAGTGGCAGTCCCCGTTGGGGTTCCTACTTACTTTCCTTAACCCCAATCTTATGAGGTAAATGCCGCCCCATAAGAAGGATAACTCCTGAGGATCTCCAAAAGCCCCACTTCTACCTCTTGGGAATGGTAGAATCTTCTTCCAATTTTATATTCCGGATCACATGCCAACAACAGCTGCACAGGAAGTAAATGGGAGGAGAACAAAAGTCAGCTACCTTTGTTCCCCTCCCATTTACTTCCTGTGCAGCTGTTGCTTGCATGTGATCCGGAATATAAAATTATCCAAATGAACTGTGTTATTTTAATAACATTTTATATTATATTATTTTATGCTTGCAACAAATTGGACAGTTGTTAATATTTATAAGGAGCATACCTTCTTTTCATATAGGTTTTTAATATTATCGTTGTATAAACATTTGTATACACATGTTTGTCAATAACATATGATAGTTAGACAATATGCATATGGGTTTTTTTTAAATTAATTAATTTGAGTATTTATGTATCTTCTAACATAGCGCTCTACCCCCACTTGCAATATATATATATATATATATATATATATATATATATATATATCAAATAGGAGACAGCACTCACTGGGCTTGATAAAAGCGAAAACTTGCTTTTAATTAGTGACGTTCCGGGGAAGGCTTCCCCTTCATCAGAGTAAAGAACAGAGTGAATACAAAACATTTATACCCATAAAATACCCTCCCCCCTATGAAAAACCACCAAAGTGGTTGCTAGGACAACTAAAAACTAAACAATACACATTACAGTGATACAACAAAGGACGATCATTCGTCCCTACCACCTCTTGTGACAACTTTAGGACCTATATAGTGAATGAAGTATCAGAGACAACTTAAGCATGGTGATTTCTTCCAAGGGAGGACACTAGAAGAGAAGAAACATTCTTTCAGGAAACCCAGCACATTTGACCCCCCCCACAACTAATCCCAGCATTCGCACATTCACAAGGATTATCCAGCAGAAGGCAAAGGAGACCAAGACTCCCAGCTAGAGGAATAGAGGAATAGAGGAATAATATGACTTTGGATGACTGGGCGGCCATACGATCTCTCACTGAGGATACGTCCATTGTAATACGCCCGGCAGACAAAGGTGGGGCAATTGTAATCCAGGTTTACACAGATTACAAGACTGAAATTGACACACAACTTGCGGATATATTAACCTATAAGGCATTACAGCGTGACCCCACTATCCAGTACAAATCACGCATTGACAATGTGATTGAGCATGCAGCACAAATGAACTGGATTGATACTGCTCTCAAGCGCCTAGATTTAGAGTTTTGTCGGTAACGACCCGCGTAGCTAACGCATGCTTTTTTTCCCCCGCACCTTTTAAATACCGCTGGTATTTAGAGTTCACAGAATGGCTGCGTTTTCAGTGCGTTAGGCTCCAAAAAGGGAGCGTAGAGCATAATTTACTGCCACTGCAACTCTCAATACCAGGGGTGCTTACGGACGCGGCCAGCTTCAAAAACGTGCTCGTGCAAGATTCCCCCATAGAAAACAATGGGACATTTTGAGCTGAAAAAATACCAAACACCTGCAAAAAAGCAGCATTCTTCTCCTAACGCAGCCCCATTGTTTCCTATGGGGAAACACTTCCTAAGTCTGCACCTAACACCCTAACATGTACCCCGAGTCTAAACACCCCTAGCCTTACACTTATTAACCCCTAATCTGCTGCCCCCGCTATCGCTGACACCTGCATATTATTATTAACCCCTAATCTGCCGCTCCGTACACCGCCGCAACCTACATTATAGCTATGTACCCCTAATCTGCTGCCCCTAACACCGCCGACCCCTATATTATATTTATTAACCCCTAATCTGCCCCCCACAACGTCGCCTCCACCTACCTACAATTATTAACCCCTAATCTGCCGACCGGACCTCTCAGCTACTATAATAAATGTATTAACCCCTAATCCGCCTCACTCCCGCCTCAATAACCCTATAATAAATAGTATTAACCCCTAATCTGCCCTCCCTAACATCGCCGACACCTAACTTCAAGTATTAACCCCTAATCTGCCGACCGGACCTCACCGCTACTCTAATACATTTATTAACCCCTAAAGCTATGTCTAACCTTAACCCTAACACCCCCCTAAATTAAATATAATTTAAATCTAATGAAATAAATTAACTTTTATTAAATAAATTATTCCTATTTAAAGCTAAATACTTACCTGTAAAATAAACCCTAATATAGCTACAATATAAATAATAATTATATTGTAGCTATTTTAGGATTTATTTTTATTTTACAGGCAACTTTGTATTTATTTTACCTAGGTACAATAGCTATTAAATAGTTAATAACTATTTAATAGTTACCTAGTTAAAATAATTACAAAATTACCTGTAAAATAAATCCTAACCTAAGTTACAATTAAACCTAACACTACACTATCAATAAATTAATTAAATACACATACCTACAAATAAATACAATTAAATAAACTAACTAAAGTATAAAAAATAAAAAAGAACTAAGTTACTAAAAATAAAAAAAATATTTACAAACATTAGAAAAATATTACAATTTTAAACTAATTACACCTACTCGAAGCCCCCTAATAAAATAACAAAGCCCCCAAAATAAAAAAATGCCCTACCCTATTCTAAATTAAAAAATTTCAAAGCTCTTTTACCTTACCAGCCCTTAAAAGGGCCTTTTGTGGGGCATACCCCAAAGAAAACTGCTCTTTTGCCTGTAAAAGAAAAATACAACCCCCCCAACATTAAAACCCACCACCCACATACCCCTAATCTAACCCAAACCCCCCTTAAAAAAACCTAACACTACCCCCCTGAAGATCATCCTACCTTGAGTCGTCTTCACTCAGCCGAGCCACCGATGGAACTGAAGAGGAGATCTGAAGCGGCAGAAGTGATCCTCCAAGGGGCGCTGAAGAAATCTTCCATCCGATGAAGTGATCCTCCAAGCGGCGCTGAAGAAGTCTTCCATCCGGGCGATGTCATCTTCCAAGCGGCATCTTCAATCTTCTTTCTTCAGGATCCATCTTGCAGACCTCCGACGCGGAACATCCTGCTGGCCCGACGGACTACCGACGAATGAAGGCTCCTTTAAGGGACGTCATCCAAGATGGCGTCCCTCGAATTCCGATTGGCTGATAGGATTCTATCAGCCAATCGGAATTAAGGTAGGAAAATTCTGATTGGCTGATGGAATCAGCCAATCAGATTCAAGTTCAATCCGATTGCTGATTGGCTGATCCAATCAGCCAATCAGATTGAGCTTGCATTCTATTGGCTGATCGGAACAGCAATCAGCAATCAGAATTTTCCTACCTTAATTCCGATTGGCTGATAGAATCCTATCAGCCAATCGGAATTCGAGGGACGCCATCTTGGATGACGTCCCTTAAAGGAGCCTTCATTCGTTGGTAGTCTGTCGGGCCAGCAGGATGTTCCGCGTCGGAGGTCTGCAAGATGGATCCTGAAGAAAGAAGATTGAAGACCCTGCTTGGAAGATGACATCGCCCGGATGGAAGACTTCTTCAGCGCCGCTTGGAGGATCACTTCATCGGATGGAAGATTTCTTCAGCGCCCCTTGGAGGATCACTTCTGCCGCTTCGGATTTCCTCTTCAGTTCCATCGGTGGCTCGGCTGAGTGAAGACGACTCAAGGTAGGATGATCTTCAGGGGGGTAGTGTTAGGTTTTTTTAAGGGGGGTTTGGGTTAGATTAGGGGTATGTGGGTGGTGGGTTTTAATGTTGGGGGGGGTTGTATTTTTCTTTTACAGGCAAAAGAGCAGTTTTCTTTGGGTTATGCCCCCCAAAAGGCCCTTTTAAGGGCTGGTAAGGTAAAAGAGCTTTGAACTTTTTTAATTTAGAATAGGGTAGGGCATTTTTTTTATTTTGGGGGGCTTTGTTATTTTATTAGGGGGCTTAGAGTAGGTGTAATTAGTTTAAAATTGTTGCAATATTTTTCTAATGTTTGTAAATATTTTTTTATTTTTTGTAACTTAGTTCTTTTTTATTTTTTATACTTTAGTTAGTTTATTTAATTGTATTTATTTGTAGGTATTGTATTTAATTAATTTATTGATAGTGTAGTGTTAGGTTTAATTGTAGATAATTGTAGGTATTTTATTTAATTAATTTATTGATAGTGTAGTGTTAGGTTTAATTATAACTTAGGTTAGGATTTATTTTACAGGTAATTTTGTAATTATTTTAACTAGGTAGCTATTAAATAGTAAATAACTATTTAATAGCTATTGTACCTGGTTAAAATAAATACAAAGTTACCTGTAAAATAAATATTAATCCTAAAATAGCTACAATATAATTATTATTTATATTGTAGCTATATTAGGGTTTATTTTACAGGTAAGTATTTAGCTTTAAATAGGAATAATTTATTTAATAAGAGTTAATTTATTTAGTTAGATTTAAATTATATTTAATTTAGGGGGGTGTTAGGGTTTGGGTTAGACTTAGCTTTAGGGGTTAATAAATTTATTAGAGTAGCGGCGAGGTTCGGTCGGCATATTAGGGGTTAATACTTGAAGTTAAGTGTCGGCGATGTTAGGGAGGGCAGATTAGGGGTTAATACTATTTATTATAGGGTTATTGAGGCGGGAGTGAGGCGAATTAGGGGTTAATAACTTTATTATAGTAGCGGTGAGGTCCGGTCGGCAGATTAGGGGTTAATAATTGTAGGTAGGTGGCGGCGACGTTGGGGGCGGCAGAGTAGGGGTTAATAAATATAATATAGGGGTCGGCGGTGTTAGGGGCAGCAGATTAGGGATACATAAGTATAACGTAGGTGGCGGCGGTGTGCGGTCGGCAGATTAGGGGTTAAAAATTTTTATTAGAGTGGCGGCGATGTGGGGGGGCCTCGGTTTAGGGGTACATAGGTAGTTTATGGGTGTTAGTGTACTTTAGAGCACAGTAGTTAAGAGCTTTATAAACCGGCGTTAGCCCAAAAAGCTCTTAACTACTGACTTTTTTCTGCGGCTGGAGTTTTGTCGTTAGATTTCTAACGCTCACTTCAGCCAAGACTCTAAATACCGGTGTTAGAAAGATCCCATTGAAAAGATAGGATACGCAAATGGCGTAGGGGGATCTGCGGTATTGAAAAGTCGCGGCTGGAAAGTGAGCGTTAGACCCTTACGACTCTAAATACCAGCGGTAGCCCAAAACCAGCATTAGGAGCCTCTAACGCTGGTTTTGACGGCTAACGCCAAACTCTAAATCTAGCCGAAAGATTGGCTGACCACATAGTACCCAATTAGGCCTATCATCTATACTCTCCTCAAGATTCACAAACAACTGAGATGCCCCATCATGTCTGCTCGTGGGTCTCTCCTGCAACCACTGGAAACATATATTGACTCCATCCTTCAACCATGTGTGCTTAATATGCGGTCTTATCTCCGCTACTCATCGGCTCTCATCATTATCCTCTCACAAGTTAATTTCAAATTCAAGAAGGGATTTTTTCCACAGTTGATGGGCACTGCAATGGGCTCCAATATGGCACCTGCATTTGCCAATCTCTTTATGGAGCACATCGAGAATAGTGTCTTTAAGGTGTACGAACACAAACAGGTGTTGCTGTACAAGTGATACATCGATGACATCATAGTGATGTGGTGGGGCACTGAAGAATCATTACAGGAATGGACCAACAAACTGAATGACCTGGGTGAACCAGTTAAGAGGAGAAAAGTGGTGATAGTTTTCTCCCCTCTCTCTTCTACTGCCCATGTATAAACACAATAGTACATTTATTCAACATATATATGTAGATTGATTAAATTGGTTTGCACAGAAAACTAGCAAAAAATAAATGTAAAATAAATGTAAAAAAATGGAATTATTTGACAAAACAAAGCTGCATTATTCATAGCGAAATACGTCTCAGAAATTATTGAAAAATATTTCAAGTAAAACAAACTAAAATCATTCAAATAAATTACATATTGGACAATTTAAAACTCATTTTAATATCCCAGTTGTCAGGAACTTTTTCATTTTGTCAATTAGACAGTAGTGAGTTGGGTAACTGCCAGGACAGTAATTATCAATGGTTTTTGCATTATGACACAAGCAGCAGTGACTCATTATTTCAAAGTAAATGACAAACCAAGGATAATATACAGTATATATATATATATATATATATATATATATATATATATATATATATACTGTATGTATGTATGTATATATATATATATATATATATATATATATATATATATAAGAAGTAAGTGAGTTGAATCCAGCACCATAGGTTTTAGTAAAGTTTCTTTCCCACCTGTGTGCACGTTACCAAGGAGTATCAGCCAAACTCCAGTGTATACAGTCCATGTAGAAAATAAGGTAACAGCACCACAGCACACAATCTTCTTTTAAAGGTGAAAAATCTTTATTTGAGGTTTAGCAACCAGTAAAAAAGCAACGTTTCGGACATACATAGTCCTTAATCATGCATAAGTTAAAATCAAACAAACAGACTTTAAAAAGGGTATCTGGACCAATCATGCTTCAATTCTCAGTGTTAATTGGTTTAACCCATACCTATCCAGGTTTGTAAATTTCAACAACACAGTGACCTCTAGTGGTACCAGAATATATTCCATCATTTAAAACCATTATAAAAACAAATACAAATCATAATCTCTATTCAGACCATATGGATGTAATGTGTTCAGACGTTTAATCCACCATACTTCTTTCTGTTTTAGTTTTAGTTCCCTATTACCCCCTCTTCTATGATGGGGGATATGGTCAATCACTTGAAAGCGAAGCTGGCTTACTGTATGGCCCATATTTGTAAAATGTGCTGATACTGGAAGTGACATATCTTTTGATTTAATGGATGCTTTATGTTGACTAAACCTATCCCTGGCGGCTTGGGTGGTCTCGCCAATGTAACAAAGGCCACATGGGCATTTAAGTAGGTAGATTGCATAGTTAGTTTGGCATGTATATAACCCATTGATTGTATATTGCTTTCTTTTGTCATTTTGTGCTAAGAATTTCCCTTTAATAACTGAATTACATTGGGCACAGTGTAAGCAGGGGTAACAGCCTTTATTAGGGGTAGTTAAGTAATTTACATCAGACATTTTAGTTGTACCTATGTCAGCTTTTACTATGTGATCCCTAAGATTTTTTACCCTTCTATATGATGGCATAGGAGGGAGTTTAAATGATTCTATCTCTGGATTATATTTTGACAAAAGGTGCCAGTGTTTTCTTACTATTCTAAAGATGTCATTACTCTTGTCACTGTATTCCATTGAAAGCACTAATCTATCTGTTCCTTTCTCTGTTGGTTTTTTATCATGTATTCTATCCAAATCCTGAATGTTTTTAGCGATATTTTCTTTTGGATATCCTCTTTGGATAAATTTATTGCCCATAGACACTAGTCTTTCTGGCAATACTTTTTGATCTCTAACTATTCTTTTAGTACGCAAAAGTTGACTCCTGGGTATGGATTTAAAAACAGTATCAGGATGGAAACTTTCATATCGCAGCAGAGTATTTCTATCTGTGGGTTTTACATATAGATCTGTACTTAATGTATTTCCATGTCGATATACAGTTGTATCCAGAAAGTTAATCTTTTGGATAGAGTAAGTAAGGGTAAATCTTAGGCCTGTCATGGAGGCATTGATATCCTCAACAAACTGTATCAGGGACTCCAATGAGCCCCCCCATATGCCAAAAATATCATCTATATACCTTAGCCACAGCTTACAATGGCTGATGAATGGCTGATTAGTGTAGACAAATTTGTTCTCAAAGCCACTCATGAACAAATTGGCATATGAGGGGGCTACATTGGAGCCCATGGCTGTTCCCCGCTTTTGCATGTAGTAAGTGTCTTGAAAGAGAAAATAATTGCAATATAGGACAAGTCTTAGCATGTCATCAAAAAAATCAATCTGAGATAGATTATATAAGCCACTGTCACTCAAAAAGCTTTTCACAGTCAATAGGCCTGCCTCATGGGGAATAGAGGTATATAAATTTACCACATCCAGTGAAAAAATTAACCAAGTATCCTCTATTTCAATCCCCATAAGTTTTGAAAGAAAATCATTTGTATCCTTAATAAAGGATTTTTGCTGTTTGACAAATGGAAAGAGGACTTTGTCCAGAAAGATAGAGATATTAGAAAAAATAGAATCGGTACAGGCCACAATAGGGCGTCCTGGTGGATGTAATAAGCTTTTATGGACTTTGGGTAATGTATAAAAAATTGGTGTTATAGGGTATTTGTTATACAAAAAATCATAGACCTGTTTAGAAATAATGTTATGTGTCAAAGCTCTATCTAATATGCCCTTAAGCTCTCTTTGTATTTCTTTAAGAGGATCATGATCCAGTATTTCATAAACCCCTCCATCTGACAGCTGTTGTAATATCTCCTGCACATAATAGTCAGTGTCTAACACTATTATTGCTCCGCCCTTGTCAGCATTTTTTATGGTGATATTTTTGTTATTTTTCAAAGTAGATATAGCCTCCCATTCCCCTTTTGTGAGGTTATGTTGTTTTGTGTAAGGATTTAATCTAGTTTTTTTCATTAGATTAGCAACATCTTGTTGAACAAATTTAACAAATGTTTCTACACCTGAGTTGCTTGTTGGAGGTACATATGAAGATTTTTTTTGCAGATTTAACTTTTTCAAATTCAAACATTCACTCTGCATATCATCTTCATTTATTGCATTAGTTTCACTTACATTGGCTACATTTTTACCACCATATATTGTTTTCAACCTTAGCAGTCTGAAAAATTTGTATAGATCTTTATCAATTTCAAACTCATCACAATCTTTCACTGGACAGTATGACAAGCCCTTCATTAATAAGCTATGCTCATTATCTGTAAGCTTATATTTAGAGATATTAATAACCAGATTAGTTTCAACATTTGCCTGTGGACTAGCATTGGGTATCACTGGTATAAACTCAGACAGTGTACTATCTACTATGTCACATTCTAAGGAGTTAATTTCAGGCAGTTCATTTTCCCTTATTATACCACACTCTAAGAGGTTAATCTCAGGCAGTTCATTTCCCTCAAGTGGATTTTCAGATAACACTGGAGTACTAGCAATATTAGACAGTTTGTTCCATTCATTTCCCTTTATGAAGTTAGTAACAGGCAGTTCATTTTTGTTAAACAGTAAGGGGTTAACAACCGGCAACTTTTTTACCTCTATTGTTGCTTTCTCATACCCCTGCGATGTCTGGCTCCTCTCCGTGACCGCTGCGGCTGCCCTTGCTGGTTCCAGGAACTCCGTGTGTGCATCTTGTACTCCCTTTGATCGGCGGTGCTTCCGCCCTCCCCTCCGGTGTCGCCTTCTGAGCCTGTGTCTAAAAAACTCTCGCCGGATGATGAGCTGTCTTCCTTTTCTTGCGCTGCTGTAGTTCTCGGCTGTCTCCTCCAGCGTGGGCCCTCACGTCGTGACGTCTGGTCATGTGACCACTGGTACACTCGGTTGTTAGCATAGTCCGTTTCATCCCGTATGAATTTAACCCTTTTCCTTTCTTCCAGGTCTGAACGGTATTGTGCCAGTAATGCATCTACTTCTTCTTTAGTAGTTTTCAGCATATCCAGGGTGAGTTTAGTTTCCATTATTCTTTCCACTTCTGATACGGTTTTTTTCTGTTTCTCAATTTCCAGTTGTAGGCACTCCACGGTCAGGACGATAAGGTCAAATGAGCACTTATTCAGAATGCTCTCAAATTTATTTTTATACATTTCATTGTTAGATAGAATGGTGGGCCTCAGTTTAACTCTTAAGCCTCTGGGGATCCTTTTAATACGGTAGTATTCTGCAAGTGTCACAGAATGCAGTTCCAGAGATATCAATTTTCTTTTTGTTCTCTCATACTCTTTTTTAGTGTCTGCTTCTGCAGTGACCCTTAAGAAATTCCTTGATCCCAGGGCCAATGAGGTGATGCGTGCTGCATCTATGTCTGAATAAGAGAAAGTAGAAGGCTGCTTGTCCTCCATTATGTTTTCACTCACTACAGGTGCTCGTGACTCTGCTGATTCCATAAACAAGAAGTAAGTGAGTTGAATCCAGCACCATAGGTTTTAGTAAAGTTTCTTTCCCACCTGTGTGCACGTTACCAAGGAGTATCAGCCAAACTCCAGTGTATACAGTCCATGTAGAAAATAAGGTAACAGCACCACAGCACACAATCTTCTTTTAAAGGTGAAAAATCTTTATTTGAGGTTTAGCAACCAGTAAAAAAGCAACGTTTCGGACCTACATAGTCCTTAATCATGCATAAGTTAAAATCAAACAAACAGACTTTAAAAAGGGTATCTGGACCAATCATGCTTCAATTCTCAGTGTTAATTGGTTTAACCCATACCTATCCAGGTTTGTAAATTTCAACAACACAGTGACCTCTAGTGGTACCAGAATATATTCCATCATTTAAAACCATTATAAAAACAAATACAAATCATAATCTCTATTCAGACCATATGGATGTAATGTGTTCAGACGTTTAATCCACCATACTTCTTTCTGTTTTAGTTTTAGTTCCCTATTACCCCCTCTTCTATGATGGGGGATATGGTCAATCACTTGAAAGCGAAGCTGGCTTACTGTATGGCCCATATTTGTAAAATGTGCTGATACTGGAAGTGACATATCTTTTGATTTAATGGATGCTTTATGTTGACTAAACCTATCCCTGGCGGCTTGGGTGGTCTCGCCAATGTAACAAAGGCCACATGGGCATTTAAGTAGGTAGATTGCATAGTTAGTTTGGCATGTATATAACCCATTGATTGTATATTGCTTTCTTTTGTCATTTTGTGCTAAGAATTTCCCTTTAATAACTGAATTACATTGGGCACAGTGTAAGCAGGGGTTTTAAATGATGGAATATATTCTGGTACCACTAGAGGTCACTGTGTTGTTGAAATTTACAAACCTGGATAGGTATGGGTTAAACCAATTAACACTGAGAATTGAAGCATGATTGGTCCAGATACCCTTTTTAAAGTCTGTTTGTTTGATTTTAACTTATGCATGATTAAGGACTATGTAGGTCCGAAACGTTGCTTTTTTACTGGTTGCTAAACCTCAAATAAAGATTTTTCACCTTTAAAAGAAGATTGTGTGCTGTGGTGCTGTTACCTTATTTTCTACATGGACTGTATACACTGGAGTTTGGCTGATACTCCTTGGTAACGTGCACACAGGTGGGAAAGAAACTTTACTAAAACCTATGGTGCTGGATTCAACTCACTTACTTCTTGTTTATGGAATCAGCAGAGTCACGAGCACCTGTAGTGAGTGAAAACATAATGGAGGACAAGCAGCCTTCTACTTTCTCTTATTCAGACATAGATGCAGCACGCATCACCTCATTGGCCCTGGGATCAAGGAATTTCTTAAGGGTCACTGCAGAAGCAGACACTAAAAAAGAGTATGAGAGAACAAAAAGAAAATTGATATCTCTGGAACTGCATTCTGTGACACTTGCAGAATACTACCGTATTAAAAGGATCCCCAGAGGCTTAAGAGTTAAACTGAGGCCCACCATTCTATCTAACAATGAAATGTATAAAAATAAATTTGAGAGCATTCTGAATAAGTGCTCATTTGACCTTATCGTCCTGACCGTGGAGTGCCTACAACTGGAAATTGAGAAACAGAAAAAAACCGTATCAGAAGTGGAAAGAATAATGGAAACTAAACTCACCCTGGATATGCTGAAAACTACTAAAGAAGAAGTAGATGCATTACTGGCACAATACCGTTCAGACCTGGAAGAAAGGAAAAGGGTTAAATTCATACGGGATGAAACGGACTATGCTAACAACCGAGTGTACCAGTGGTCACATGACCAGACGTCACGACGTGAGGGCCCACGCTGGAGGAGACAGCCGAGAACTACAGCAGCGCAAGAAAAGGAAGACAGCTCATCATCCGGCGAGAGTTTTTTAGACACAGGCTCAGAAGGCGACACCGGAGGGGAGGGCGGAAGCACCGCCGATCAAAGGGAGTACAAGATGCACACACGGAGTTCCTGGAACCAGCAAGGGCAGCCGCAGCGGTCACGGAGAGGAGCCAGACATCGCAGGGGTATGAGAAAGCAACAATAGAGGTAAAAAAGTTGCCGGTTGTTAACCCCTTACTGTTTAACAAAAATGAACTGCCTGTTACTAACTTCATAAAGGGAAATGAATGGAACGAACTGTCTAATATTGCTAGTACTCCAGTGTTATCTGAAAATCCACTTGAGGGAAATGAACTGCCTGAGATTAACCTCTTAGAGTGTGGTATAATAAGGGAAAATGAACTGCCTGAAATTAACTCCTTAGAATGTGACATAGTAGATAGTACACTGTCTGAGTTTATACCAGTGATACCCAATGCTAGTCCACAGGCAAATGTTGAAACTAATCTGGTTATTAATATCTCTAAATATAAGCTTACAGATAATGAGCATAGCTTATTAATGAAGGGCTTGTCATACTGTCCAGTGAAAGATTGTGATGAGTTTGAAATTGATAAAGATCTATACAAATTTTTCAGACTGCTAAGGTTGAAAACAATATATGGTGGTAAAAATGTAGCCAATGTAAGTGAAACTAATGCAATAAATGAAGATGATATGCAGAGTGAATGTTTGAATTTGAAAAAGTTAAATCTGCAAAAAAAATCTTCATATGTACCTCCAACAAGCAACTCAGGTGTAGAAACATTTGTTAAATTTGTTCAACAAGATGTTGCTAATCTAATGAAAAAAACTAGATTAAATCCTTACACAAAACAACATAACCTCACAAAAGGGGAATGGGAGGCTATATCTACTTTGAAAAATAACAAAAATATCACCATAAAAAATGCTGACAAGGGCGGAGCAATAATAGTGTTAGACACTGACTATTATGTGCAGGAGATATTACAACAGCTGTCAGATGGAGGGGTTTATGAAATACTGGATCATGATCCTCTTAAAGAAATACAAAGAGAGCTTAAGGGCATATTAGATAGAGCTTTGACACATAACATTATTTCTAAACAGGTCTATGATTTTTTGTATAACAAATACCCTATAACACCAATTTTTTATACATTACCCAAAGTCCATAAAAGCTTATTACATCCACCAGGACGCCCTATTGTGGCCTGTACCGATTCTATTTTTTCTAATATCTCTATCTTTCTGGACAAAGTCCTCTTTCCATTTGTCAAACAGCAAAAATCCTTTATTAAGGATACAAATGATTTTCTTTCAAAACTTATGGGGATTGAAATAGAGGATACTTGGTTAATTTTTTCACTGGATGTGGTAAATTTATATACCTCTATTCCCCATGAGGCAGGCCTATTGACTGTGAAAAGCTTTTTGAGTGACAGTGGCTTATATAATCTATCTCAGATTGATTTTTTTGATGACATGCTAAGACTTGTCCTATATTGCAATTATTTTCTCTTTCAAGACACTTACTACATGCAAAAGCGGGGAACAGCCATGGGCTCCAATGTAGCCCCCTCATATGCCAATTTGTTCATGAGTGGCTTTGAGAACAAATTTGTCTACACTAATCAGCCATTCATCAGCCATTGTAAGCTGTGGCTAAGGTATATAGATGATATTTTTGGCATATGGGGGGGCTCATTGGAGTCCCTGATACAGTTTGTTGAGGATATCAATGCCTCCATGACAGGCCTAAGATTTACCCTTACTTACTCTATCCAAAAGATTAACTTTCTGGATACAACTGTATATCGACATGGAAATACATTAAGTACAGATCTATATGTAAAACCCACAGATAGAAATACTCTGCTGCGATATGAAAGTTTCCATCCTGATACTGTTTTTAAATCCATACCCAGGAGTCAACTTTTGCGTACTAAAAGAATAGTTAGAGATCAAAAAGTATTGCCAGAAAGACTAGTGTCTATGGGCAATAAATTTATCCAAAGAGGATATCCAAAAGAAAATATCGCTAAAAACATTCAGGATTTGGATAGAATACATGATAAAAAACCAACAGAGAAAGGAACAGATAGATTAGTGCTTTCAATGGAATACAGTGACAAGAGTAATGACATCTTTAGAATAGTAAGAAAACACTGGCACCTTTTGTCAAAATATAATCCAGAGATAGAATCATTTAAACTCCCTCCTATGCCATCATATAGAAGGGTAAAAAATCTTAGGGATCACATAGTAAAAGCTGACATAGGTACAACTAAAATGTCTGATGTAAATTACTTAACTACCCCTAATAAAGGCTGTTACCCCTGCTTACACTGTGCCCAATGTAATTCAGTTATTAAAGGGAAATTCTTAGCACAAAATGACAAAAGAAAGCAATATACAATCAATGGGTTATATACATGCCAAACTAACTATGCAATCTACCTACTTAAATGCCCATGTGGCCTTTGTTACATTGGCGAGACCACCCAAGCCGCCAGGGATAGGTTTAGTCAACATAAAGCATCCATTAAATCAAAAGATATGTCACTTCCAGTATCAGCACATTTTACAAATATGGGCCATACAGTAAGCCAGCTTCGCTTTCAAGTGATTGACCATATCCCCCATCATAGAAGAGGGGGTAATAGGGAACTAAAACTAAAACAGAAAGAAGTATGGTGGATTAAACGTCTGAACACATTACATCCATATGGTCTGAATAGAGATTATGATTTGTATTTGTTTTTATAATGGTTTTAAATGATGGAATATATTCTGGTACCACTAGAGGTCACTGTGTTGTTGAAATTTACAAACCTGGATAGGTATGGGTTAAACCAATTAACACTGAGAATTGAAGCATGATTGGTCCAGATACCCTTTTTAAAGTCTGTTTGTTTGATTTTAACTTATGCATGATTAAGGACTATGTAGGTCCGAAACGTTGCTTTTTTACTGGTTGCTAAACCTCAAATAAAGATTTTTCACCTTTAAAAGAAGATTGTGTGCTGTGGTGCTGTTACCTTATTTTCTACATGGACTATATATATATATATATAAAAAGAAAAATAGGAAAGCCATTTTATTCATTGTAAACTTAAAATTAGATTAATCCAAAAAAGTGAAAGTACATTCAAAATTATACTTTCAAATTGTACTCTGCCACCTTATTAATTTTGTTCATATTAGTCATCAGCGCTAGGACAATATGACAGCATATTTTATATTTCCTTTTAATTACAATTCATTGTGCAGCATATCTTCATGAATCCTCATCAAACTGTGAGCTAAATTCTCTGTCACCTGCTATTGGTAGCAATACACCTGCAACACTGTCAGCATCAAGAGCAGCTTGCAAGTTCTGCTGTCAAATATTGTATTTCAGTTTCGCTACTCCCAAATAATAGTGAAAGGTTTATATTTGGAAACACTTTGGGCTAGATTACAAATGTAGCGGTAGTTTGTGCTCACCATTCCCTCACCATGTTTTAATTGTAACCTGTGTTCACAAGATTTCCCCACCAAAATGAATCCTCCTCATTGCTGCCCCAGCCCTCTTACTATTCTAATGGCTACTCTTCCTTCACAAATACACAATGGTTAACAAAATCACACCCTACTGCTACTATCCCAGCCACAATCTCTTCCAAACATAAACACTTCTAAAAATAGAGTTGATCCCTTATCATAATTCCTAACTGTGATCTTCCCCACATCAAATAATAAAAATTGGTGACCATAACCAATTGTAGTCAACTCTCCAATTTAAAATATCCTTAATGTATGGCCTAATCCTCACACCAACTTTTAACCCTAAGCAGAACCACCTGTACTGTTCACTACCCCACTAAAGCTATAACCCAATATGACCCTTCCAATTGTAACCCCCATTCTTCCTAATTCCCTCCCCACTACAAATAAACCCTTGCAACACAAAACTAAATTACAAAAAAATATAAAGTCTTACTTTTCCTGAAGCCCCTATGTAGGATCAAAAGCCAGCACTAACAGGTACTCTTCTTTTTGATTCTCGGCATACTCTGGTTATTATATGGGTTTCCATACTCCCAGGAAATGTATCAATCCTGAGAATTGTGGATATGTGAGCTGTTAAAATTGAGTCTGCTCTTTTATTTGGTTAATTCAGTTTTGACTGGGGAAGGTAGGTAAGCCAATTTAATTATTTAATATGTGACGAGGCACAGTTGGTTGTTTTATGAGGTTAATGAAAATAGATCATTTCAATCCCAATTTGTGAACAAATGTGGAAACATGTATATGAAAACAGTAAAGAATAATCCTCTTTGTAGTTGGGAAATCAAGGTTCGAATCTCAGAAAACAATCTGTCCAACAATGTCAAATAATAAAAAGTTATTCCAAAACAAATGGAAACCCTAAAGATAACATGCAGGTAAGGCTGAAATACCAAATAAATGAATACATAAGGGGAAAATAAAACAAAACGCACACATGTTGTAGCCCCAGCTTGTGTATTTGCTCACATAAGGCAGTTAACCAACAGGAATAACAAGTACCTTGGGGTTATTACCGGTCTTCAGGAGCGTTGGTTATGGAGACTCCAATAGAGCCTGTCCATCTTCGTCCTCTTTCCTCGATCATACTGCCAAGTCACGTGATTTACATCACTTTTCAGAATCACAATTGGAATTATCTTAGGCAATGCTTATTTGTGTCTCACTGCATGTCCATTTCTTAACACATAGTCTATGGACTTTAAGTCCTTAATTTCAAAAGTTGTCCAGGAGAAATACATGTCCAAGTGCTACTAGTTCCATGAAAATTCTTTTCAGCACAAAATTGTAATATGCCATTATATAATTCTATTTAACATTTGCATTAAGAATAAAACACTATTTGCATACCCTTATAAAGTTATAATTAATATAATATTATTATCTTTTCTAAAAAAAATGTTTTCTTCAGATGGCATATGGCTGTTGCCTTTATAAACATGAGAAAATTTTAAGACACTCACAGATGCTTAACACATGGTTCAGACATTCACATCTGCACATAGACAGAGATACACCAATAATTGAGAGACACACACACATACATGCAGAGGTAACCAAAGGCACACAAATGAATTGTCACACACAGGCATATATATGCAAGGACAGACAGACAGATATACACTGGGATAGACACACACAAGCAAACACATGTGTACATGTAGGAGAAGACAGACTGAAACATACACAGGAATAGACACACATCTATGTAGGGGCAAACAGACACACACATGAACACACATACATATACATACACTCACACATACATACATACACATAGGGCCAGACAGACAGACACACAAAGATAGATATACACACATGTGCTTTCAGACAGTGACATACATAAGGATAGACACACACATGCAGAGGCATACATGTAGGGTCAGATAGAAACACACATATATACATGTACTTGCAGACAGACACACACACTGAGATAGATACACACAAATACAGATACAGGCACACACGGAGGTATACACATAAGCACACACGTTCATACATGTAGGGTCATACAGACACACATACAAAGATAGATATACAAACACATGTTTACATGAAGGGGCTGATAGACACACATATATAAATACATGTAAGGTCAGACAGACACACGCATACATATATACATACATGTTCTGGTAGACAGGCAGATACATGCACTGGGATGGACACATACATGCAGGGTCAGGCAGACACACACAAACACATACATGTACTGGCAAACAGACATATACACTGGCATTGACATATACATACAAATACAGACAGACACACCCACATACATACACACACATAGGGTCAAACAGACACTTGTAAAAAAAACAAAAAGATTGCGATGCACTCAGTTTAAATTGAATCAATTAATTAGGCAAAAAGTGTTGTAACAGGCACAAAAATAAATGAATACTTTTAATACAAGAGAAGAGACTCATAGAAATAATGAATCCAAAGTGTGACCAAGGCTATAAATATAGTACAACTCAGCAGGATGTTTCATTACTTAATATTTTATTACACAATTTAATAGAGGTAAAACCATGATATGCTGACAAAGCTTCTTGCCAGTCCTGTTTGGAGTAGCGAAATGTGTCTGCTTATCACTCACTCATATATATTTATATACAGTATATATATATATATTAATATTACATCTATAATGCCTGTCTTGTGATTCAGATTTGAGTGTTAAAATGATTGGTATTATGCTTGTGTGTCTCAAGATAATGAGAGCGTTCCTCTTCTAATGTAGCCTATAGTTTTTACATCAAATATTATAATAATATTCTAGATTGTAAATTCCCACGGGAATAGGGTCCTCAATCCCTCCTGTATGTGTTTGTAAATGTTGTTCTGTCTCTTACAAGTCTTGTATTGTTTTATTTAAATGAGTTGTATCCATGGACAGCGCTGCGGAATATGTTGGTGCTTCATAAATAAAGTATAATAATAATAATAATAATATCTTGATTGCTTCATAACATGGTCCTAAAAGTATTGCAACACTATAGAGAAGCAGAATAACATTTTACTGAGCAAAAAGGGGAAGAAAGATATTTATTAGCTTTCAGGAGTTTGATAGTTCTCAGCTGGATGGAAAAAGTAAACTACTTGAACCTACAGTTTGTTTGTTTTTTGTGTTATCCTTATAATATTTTAGCTATCATTTTATTCCTGCATGTTTTTTTCACCTCATTTTTCCTTTCAAGTAATTTTGTAAATAATGTCAAGCCATGAAATTCCACACATTATTTCTTCTGATTTATAATCAACTCATAGTAGCATTTCCAACTACTTTATAAATACTCACAGAAAACATTTCACAAGACTATGGTAAAGTGTGTTGTTATTGCTTACACCAGTTGAAAGAAGAAATTATTAAGATCTTTAAAAAAAAATACAGTAGTTGTAATATATATGCAAAGAGAATTTATATAGAAGAATAGGACGAATTATACGAACATGGATTACAAAAATACAGCATGTTGGTATTTGTGCAATTATATATAAGAATTTATTTATATTATAAAGAATAAATGCAAATGTTTTTGTATTTTAAACATAAGCATCTTTCTTTTGGCAGTCTGTTTTAAGCCTTCCCATAGGTTTTCCTTTCCCATAAGTCTGTTTCCATAGTGAATCGAGGGGCAACATAAACCCCTTCTAGGAATGACATCTTGGCCTAAGATTTAGTGCTATGAAAATGGCATAAGTGCCAAAACGCGTCAGCCTTTTACTCCTTTGTGATATGCTTCTTGGTCTGATGCTCTGTTTTTATGGATACATTCTGCTAATACATTTTGAAGTTTTACTCTGTTGGCTTGAGCTCCGTATTTTCTTCTATGCTACATAAACCCTACCTACTGCCCGCCCTTAACCAGCCCACAGTCCATCTGTCCCATGATGTTTATGCTTCTGCCCAATTTACACCTGTGACATGGCTTACTCAGCCTAGGACATCTAGTCCTTGAAGGTAACAGGTAAATGTTAAATAGTTCTTCTAGCTGTCACATTCACTTGTTTAGTTTGCTGTTCTAGATAAATGCACACCCTACCTCATCAAAGAGAGGAAGGAAGGAGTTAAAGGTACATACAAGTTAAAAAAAGAAATTGCTCTAATGTGTTAGGATATTTATTATTCCCTTAAAGCTTGCATGTAACTATGTGTTTAATCCCTGCAAAGGAGTTAAAGATATAGTTAAAGTCAGGAAGTCAGGCGAAGCGTGCGTATTACAAGTTGAAAGTTGAAACTCGTTCGCTTGAGCGCAATTGCGGAATAGAGCAACTTCAGAGCTCTGGTAACTGTTATGCTCGATAATAAAGTTGTACAAAACATATCAAAAATACATTACAAAGTACAGTTACACTCTTAATAACACTCTTAATAACACTAATAAAAATTACATAAACAAGTTATATGGGCTCAAAGATATGAGGTCTCAGGTGTTAAAAAAAAGGCAGGCAAAGGGCTCTAACATAGTGATACAGAAAAATATGTCAAAATATGTCTAAATATGTCTATGTATGTGTGTGTGTGTGTGTGTATATATATATATATATATATATATATCTCAAAGTGAAAAAATGGCACTCACTGGACTTTTCATAAAATATACAATTTATTTCAAACAATTTAAAATGGCATAACGTTTTGAGGTCCTTACAACCCCTTTATATTAGTTGAAAATCTATTGGCTGATTTAAATAGCCAATAGAATTTCACTAGCTCTCATCCTATTGGCTGATTTGGACAGCCAATAGGATTTCAGTAGCTTTCATCCTATTGGCTGATTTGAATTTGAAGAATCAAATCACCCAATAGGAATTCAAGGGACGCCATCTCTAATCGCGTACCTTGAATTCACAATTCAGTGTACAGTGGAGATCGTACAAAGAGGATCCTCCATGCTCGCTGAACTTGCCGGTCTTCAGTTCCAGGGTCGCCGGTCTTCAGCTTGGCAGTCATCGGTCTTCAGCTCCGCCCTCTGCTCCACGCCGGCTTGATCCTGGAAGAAGAAAGAAGAGTTTTCTGCTTCAAAAAAGGCTTCACCGCCTTGAACAGGATCTTCTCTGCCAGACTTCAGGAACCATGAGTACCAACCTGGGGGGTTAGACTTAGGGATTTTTTTTATTTAATTTTTATTTTTTTTATTTAGAGTAGGGATGGGCAATTCTTAAAAGAGCTAAATGCCCTTTTAAGGGCAGCAAAAGAGCTAAATGCCCTTTTAAGGGCAATGCCCATACAAATGCCCTATTCAGGGCAATGGGTTGATTAGGTTTATTAGTGTTAGTTTTTTTTATTTTAAGGGGTTTGGTGGGTGGGGGGTTTTACTGTTAGGGGGGACTTGGTTTATTTTTAATGTAGAAGAGCTGTTTAATTCAGGGCATAGTCCTGCAAAACGCCCTTTTAAGGGCTATTGGTAGTTTAACATTAGATTAGGGGGTGTTTTTATTTTGGGGGGGCTTTTTTATTTTCATAGGGATTAGGTTTAATTTTTTAATTTTATATAATTTGTTTATTATTTTCTGTAATATTAGATTTTTTTATTTTCTGTAATGTTTAACCCCTTAGTGACCAGAGCACTTTTCCATTTGTTGACCGTTTGGGACCAGGGCTATTTTTACATTTCTGCGGTGTTTGTGTTTAGCTGTAATTTTCCTCTTACTCATTTACTGTACCCACACATATTATATACCGTTTTTCTCGCCATTAAATGGACTTTCTAAAGATACCATTATTTTCATCATATCTTATAATTTACTATTAAAAAATTATAAAATATGAGGAAAAAATGGAAAAAAAACCATTTTTTTTTTAAACTTTAACCCTCAAAATCTGTTGCACATCTACAACCACCAAAAAACACCCATGCTAAATAGTTTCTAAATTTTGTCCTGAGTTTAGAAATACCCAATGTTTACATGTTCTTTGCTTTTTTTGCAAGTTATAGGGCACTAAATAAAAGTAGCACTTTGCTATTTCCAAACCACTTTTTTTCAAAATTAGCGCTAGTTACATTGGGACACTGATATCTGTCAGGAATCCCTGAATATCCTTTAACATGTATATATATATTTTTAGAAGACATCCCAAAGTATTGATCTAGGCCCATTTTGGTATATTTCATGCCACCATTTCACCGCCAAATGCGATCAAATAAAAAAAAAATGTTCACTTTTTCACAAATTTTTTCACAAACTTTAGGTTTCTCACTGAAATTATTTACAAACAGCTTGTGCAATTATTGCACAAATGGTTTTAAATGCTTCTCTGGGATCCCCTTTGTTCAGAAATAGCAGACATATATGGCTTTTACGTTGCTTTTTGGTAATTAGAAGGCCGCTAAATGCCACTGCGCACCACACGTGTATTATGCGCAGCAGTGAAGGGGTTAATTAGGAAGCATGTAGGGAGCTTGTAGGGTTAATTTTAGCTTTAGTGTAGTGTAGTAAACAACCCCAAGTATTGATCTAGGCCCATTTTGGTATATTTCATGCCACCATTTCACCGCCAAATGCGATCAAATTAAAAAAAACTTTAAATATTTCACAATTTTAGGTTTCTCACTGAAATTATTTACAAACAGCTTGTGCAATTATGGCACAAATTGTTGTAAATGCTTCTCTGGTATCCCCTTTGTTCAGAAATAGCAGACATATATGGCTTTGGCGTTGCTTTTTGGTAGTTAGAAGGTCGCTAAACCGCTGCGCATCACACGTATATTATGTCTAGCAGTGAAGGAGTTAATTAGGTAGCTTGTAGGGAGCTTGCAGGGTTAATTTTAGCTTTAGTGTAGAGATCAGCCTCCCACCTGACACATCCCACCCCCTGATCCCTCCCAAACAGCTCCCTTCCCTCCCCCACCCCACAATTGTCCCCGCCATCTTAAGTACTGGCAGAAAGTCTGCCAGTACTAAAATAAAAGTTTTTTGGGGGGTTTTAGTTTAAAAAAAAAAAAAAAAAAAATTATTCTGCTGTGTAGGACCCCCCTTAGCCCCCAACCTCCCTGATCCCCCCCAAACAGCTCTTTAACCCCCCCCCTCTGCCTTTATTGGGCACCATATTGGGTACTGGCAGCTGTCTGCCAGTACCCAGTTTTAAAAATAATAATGTATTTTTATTTTTTTATTTTATTAAATATTTTATTTATTTCTGTAGTGTAGCTGCCCCCCCCTCAACATCCAACCCCCCACCCTCTCCCAGATGCCTTGATTTTAAAATCCCACCCGCCCCAGTCCTCTCTCCCACCCTCCAGATCTACAGCATATTGATGCTGTTTTTATAGAGCTCCCGTGCACGCGCGTGCACGGCTCTTGTGCACTAACCCGTGCACGCGCGCGCACCCGCACTAGATCCCTCCCCCCTCCTCCACCAATGACTGCCCACCCGCCTCCCTGGATGAGCTCCCACCCACCAACGATAACGGCCATCGATAGCTGATGCAGAGAGGGCCACAGAGTGGCTCTCTCTGCATCGGATGGCTAAAAACAGTTATTGCAGGATGCCTCAATATTGAGGCATAACTGCAATAACATGAAAGCAGCTGGAAGCTATCAGGATCGCTTCCACTGCTTTCAAAGACCAACGACGTATGGGGTACGTCCTTGGTCATTAACTGCATTTTTTTGCAGGACGTACCCCATACGTCGTTGGTCATTAAGGGGTTAATGCTTAATTTAACTTAGGCCTAGATTTGGAGTTTGGCGTTAGCCGTGAAAACCAGCGTTAGAGGCTCCTAACGCTGGTTTTAGGCTACCTCCGGTATTTGGAGTCACTCAAAATAGGGTCTAACGCTCACTTTTCAGCCGCGACTTTTCCATACCGCAGATCCCCTTACGTCAATTGCATATCCTATCTTTTTAATGGGATTTTTCTAACTCCGGTATTTAGAGTCGTGTCTGAAGTGAGCGTTAGACATCTAACGACAAAACTCCAGCCGCAGGAAAAAAGTCAGTAGTTAAGAGCTTTATGGGCTAACGCCGGTTTATAAAGCTCTTAACTACTGTACTCTAAAGTACACTAACACCCATAAACTACCTCTGTACCCCTAAACCGAGGTCCCCCCACATCGCCGACACTCGATTAAATTTTTTTAACCCCTAATCTGCCGACCGCCACCTACGTTATACTTATGTACCCCTAATCTGCTGCCCCTAACACCGCCGACCCCTATATTATATTTATTAACCCCTAATCTGCCCCCCTCAACGTTGCCTCCACCTGCCTACACTTATTAACCCCTAATCTGCCGAGCGGACCTGAGCGCTACTATAATAAAGTTATTAACCCCTAATCCGCCTCACTAACCCTATAATAAATAGTATTAACCCCTAATCTGCCCTCCCTAACATCGCTGACACCTAACTTCAATTATTAACCCCTAATCTGCCGACTGGAGCTCACCGCTATTCTAATAAATGTATTAACCCCTAAAGCTAAGTCTAACCCTAACACTAACACACCCCTAAGTTAAATATAATTTACATCTAACGAAATTAATTATCTCTTATTAAATAAATTATTCCTATTTAAAGCTAAATACTTACCTGTAAAATAAATCCTAATATAGCTACAATATAAATTATAATTATATTATAGCTATTTTAGGATTAATATTTATTTTACAGGCAACTTTGTAATTATTTTAACCATGTACAATAGCTATTAAATAGTTCTTAACCTAGTTAAAATAATTACAAAATTACCTGTAAAATAAATCCTAACCTAAGTTACAATTAAACCTAACACTATACTATCATTAAATTAATTAAATAAAATACCTACAATTACCTACAATTAAACCTAACACTACACTATCAATAAATAAATTAAATACAATTCCTACAAATAACTACAATGAAATAAACTAACTAAAGTACAAAAAATAAAAAAGAACTAAGTTACAAAAAATAAAAAAATATTTACAAACATAAGAAAAATCTTACAACAATTTTAAACTAATTACACCTACTCTAAGCCCCCTAATAAAATAACAAAGACCCCCAAAATAAAAAATGCCCTACCCTATTCTAAATTACTAAAGTTCAAAGCTCTTTTACCTTACCAGCCCTGAACAGGGCCCTTTGCGGGGCATGCCCCAAGAAGTTCAGCTCTTTTGCCTGTAAAAAAAACATATAATACCCCCCCAACATTACAACCCACCACCCACATACCCCTAATCTAACCCAAACCCCCCTTAAATAAACCTAACACTAAGCCCCTGAAGATCATCCTACCTTGTCTTCACCTCACCAGGTATCACAGATCCGTCCTGGCTCCAAAATCTTCATCCAACCCAAGCGGGGGCTGGCGATCCATCATCCGGTGGCTGAAGAGGTCCAGAAGAGGCTCCAAAGTCTTCATCCTATACGGGAAGAAGAGGCGATCCGGACCGGCAACCATCTTGATCCAAGCGGCATCTTCTATCTTCATCCGATGACGACCGGCTCCATCCTGAAGACCTCCACCGCGGACCCATCTTCTTCCGGCGACGTCCAACTGAAGAATGACGGTTCCTTTAAGGGACGTCATCCAAGATGGCGTCCCCTCGAATTCCGATTGGCTGATAGGATTCTATCTGATCGGAACAGCCAATAGAATGCAAGCTCAATCTGATTGGCTGATTGGATCAGCCAATCGGATTGAACTTGGTTCTGATTGGCTGATTCCATCAGCCAATCAGAATATTCCTACCTTAATTCCGATTGGCTGATAGAATCCTTCACCATATCCGCTCCGGATGGATGACCATAGAAGATCCCGCTTGGATGAAGACTTCAATCGGATGGAAGACCTCTTCTGCCCCGCTTGGATGAAGACTTCAGCCGGATCATGGACCTCTTCAGCCCCCCGCTTGGGCTTGGATCAGGACATCGGAGGAGCTCTTCTGGATCGATCGGTGAACCTGGTATGGTGAAGATAAGGTAGGAAGATCTTCAGGGGCTTAGTGTTAGGTTTATTTAAGGGGGGTTTGGGTTAGATTAGGGGTATGTGGGTGGTGGGTTGTAATGTTGGGGGGGGGGTATTGTATGGGTTTTTTTACAGGCAAAAGAGCTGAACTTCTTGGGGCATGCCCCGCAAAGGGCCCTGTTCAGGGCTGGTAAGGTAAAAGAGCTTTGAACTTTAGTAATTTAGAACAGGGTAGGGCATTTTTTTATTTTGGGGGGCTTTGTTATTTTATTAGGGGGCTTAGAGTAGGTGTAATTAGTTTAAAATTGTTGTAATATTTTTCTTATGTTTGTAAATATTTTTTTATTTTTTGTAACTTAGTTCTTTTTTATTTTTTGTACTTTAGATAGTTTATTTCATTGTAGTTATTTGTAGGTATTGTATTTAATTAATTTATTGATAGTATAGTGTTAGGTTTAATTGTAACTTAGGTTAGGATTTATTTTACAGGTGATTTTGTAATTATTTTAACTATTTTAGCTATTAAATAGTTCTTAACTATTTAATAGCTATTGTACCTGGTTAAAATAAATACAAAGATACATGTAAAATAAATATTAATCCTAAAATAGCTATAATATAATTATAATTTATATTGTAGCTATATTAGGATTTATTTTACAGGTAAGTATTTAGCTTTAAATAGGAATAATTTATTTAATAAGAGTTAATTAATTTCGTTAGATAAAAATTATTATATTAATTTAGGGGGGTGTTAGTGTTAGGGTTAGACTTAGCTTTAGGGGTTAATACATTTATTAGAATAGCGGTGAGCTCCAGTCGGCATATTAGGGGTTAATAATTGAAGTTAGGTGTCGGCGATGTTAGGGAGGGCAGATTAGGGGTTAATACTATTTATTATAGGGTTAGTGAGGAGGATTAGGGGTTAATAACTTTATTATAGTAGCGCTTAGGTCCGGTCGGCAGATTAGGGGTTAATAAGTGTAGGCAGGTGGAGGCGACGTTGTGGGGGGCAGATTAGGGGTTAATAAATATAATATAGGGGTCGGCGATGTTAGGGCAGCAGATTAGGGGTACATAGGGATAATGTAAGTAGCAGCGGTTTACGGAGCGGCAGATTAGGGGTTAATAATAATATGCAGGGGTCAGCGATAGCGGGGGCGGCAGATTAGGGGTTAATAAGTGTAAGGTTAGGGGTGTTTAGACTCGGGGTACATGTTAGAGTGTTAGGTGCAGACGTAGGAAGTGTTTCTGCATAGCAAACAATGGGGCTGCGTTAGGAGCTGAACGTGGCTTTTTTGCAGGTGTTAGGTTTTTTTTCAGCTCAAACAGCCCCATTGTTTCCTATGGGGGAATCGTGCACGAGCACGTTTTTGAGGCTGGCCGCTTGCGTAAGCAACTCTGGTATTGAGAGTTGAAGCTGCGTTAAAAATGCTCTACGCTCCTTTTTGGGAGCCTAACGCAGCCTTTATGTGGACTCTCAATACCAGAGTTATTTTTATGGTGCGGCCAGAAAAAAGCCGGCGTTAGCTACGCGGGTCGTTACCGACAAAACTCCAAATCTAGGCCTTAGTTTTTTTATTTTTAAAGTAATGTTAGGTTTTTTTATTTTAATAGTTAGTAACTTTAGTATTTTTTAATTTAGGTAATTTGAGTTAATTTAGGCGGTGTTAGGTTAGGGGGTGTTAGGTTAGTGGGCTTAGTAATTCAATTATTTATTTGCGTTGTTGCGGATGGCGGTTAAGGAGTTAATAGTTTTGATAGGGACTTTGCGATGTGGGTTAATGGCGGATTAGGGGTTAATACATTAGGTAGTTTGCGATGTTGAGGTGGGCGGATATAGGGGTTAATAATGTAATTATTACGTGTGGGTTTTATGGTGTATATAGTAGTTAATATACTTTATTAGTTATTGCGGTGGGGGATTGCGGTTGACAGGTAGATAGATATTGCAAATGCGTTACGTGTTAGTCTATATTTTCAGGCAGTTACGGGAGTTACGGTGCTCCCATACTCAGCCCAAGGCTTGCTGTGGCTGCCTTTGTGTGGTGAGGTGAAAATGGAGTAAAATGTCTCCATTTTCGCCACGTAAGTCCTTGCGCTGAATATTGTATATCGATTTGCGACGCGGTCCCATGTTAGCTTATAGGATTAAAAATTGCGGCCGACATGTGAAATATACGTGCCACATTTATATGCAGTGCTGTATATTGGATACCAAAACCGCATAAAAAACGGATGCGGCAGATTTTGCAGGCAGCGCTGCATATGTAATGGAGCCCATTATGGCTAGTAGTACTGCAATATTTTGGAAGCATTTAAAGGGACATGAAACCCAAATTATTTTCTTTCTTGATTCAGACAGAGCATGCACATTCAAACAACTTTCCAATTTACTTCTATTATCAATTTTGCCTTGTTCATATGTTAGTCTTTATTGAAAAGACACCTAGATAGGTAGCGTGCACATGACCTAGTGCTCTTGCTAATGTATAACATTGTTGCAAAACTGCTCCCATATAGTGTTGCAGACACGTGCACACTCCTGAGCTTACCTTCCTGCTTTTCAACAAAGGATAAAAAGAAAACAACAAAAATTTGATAATATAAGTAAATTGTAAAGTTGTTTAAAATTGTATGTTTTATCTAAATCATGAAAGACAAATTTGGGGTTTATGTCCCTTTAATACAATTATTTTTTATATCAGATACATAATTATTTGTATTAAACAGTGAATACATCATACTCAGATAATTGTATGTAAAGATGTATTAAAGAGATTAAACAAACCAATATTCAATATAAAGAAAATCTTCTAATTAAGCTGCATTTAGCCTACATCAATGGGAGGGATATATGGCTTAACATAAAATACTGCTGCCAACTATGTGATGGTCACATTATCAAATCCATTCTTCAAGTATTCCTGTGGTATGTGATTCATCTTGTTTTTCCACAGGAGGCATGGGCTTCACACGTAAAAGGTAATATAATAGAGGATACTTTTATTCCACAAATCACTAAGGGAATAGGATCTAAATTAGATCTGTGCATCTGTGCTAAAATCAATAATGTAATATAATCCTTAAAGAAAACAAATATGTTCCAAGATAATTTATAAATCTACACTAGGAAAGATTCCAAGTAAATGCTGTAACCACCGTTAGCCATATATAGAAACACACAAATATATACTGATGTATCTATTTTTGTTTAGAGATGTCAAAAACAAATATGAGAATATTACGTATTGTATTTATTCCCAAAATACCTAAATAGTATTAGCTATAGTTTATATTACTATTTATACTACTTTGTTTTGACTGCTTCTATTTGTCTGATTAAAGAACTGTAAAAAAAATGTGAAACGCGTTTTTTTTTTTCAAACATCTGAAGTTTTGCTTTAAATTTTTATTATATTTGATTGATAGATGTCACTTGACAATGTTAGAGAGCTGCCTCCCTGAGAACAGAATATGGGCGTATAGTCCTTTGCAGCAATTGAAGTAACAGCTCCACAGGCTTTAAGAATATCTCTTTGCAGCACACAATGCTTGTGAGTAGATATCTGTTAATTGATAATTTTGGTAGACTCATAGGCCTGACCCTGCTTCCCTATTTTTACCTTAATAGACTTCAAAAGAAGTATTAGGCAAGATACTACAAAACAATACAAGTTAGCCTTTTCTGCCCCAGTAACAAGTCAATTGGTAGGGAATTTGACTATTGAATAACAATTGCAGCAAACACAGAAATAATCCATTCAAAACAATTTCATGCTTATTTATAGGAACAATGCACAAAAGTCTTGTAATTACAATGAGGCAGATAAGCAGTATTGCTGGACCAAGATACATTTAGTGCATAACTTGATATTTCAAGTCCATGGTTAATCAGATTTACCAAAGACAGTTTAGCGCGGCCGGCATAGCTCTAGTGCATCCATTACTTTCAATGGATATTGCGACCACACTAAATATTGCTAATATTACAATTTGAAACGTATAGATTTAGCTCAAGCGAAAGTCTAAATAGCGCTAGAAGAATTAGTTTGACCCAAGACCTGAAGTAAAGTGTTAAGGCTAAAAAAGACCTTTCACAAAACACATGTAAAGCATATTAAATAAAGTATTACACTCATATATAAATATTCTTTATTAAAAAATATATTTCATACTGATAAAAAAAGGTTTTAAAGGGGTTACAAGGGGTATGGTATATGGAAAGGTATTTGGAAATATATGTATATATGTGCATGTGTGTGTTTAAATATGTGTATGTGTATGTATAGATGTGTATTTATGTGTTTATATGTGTTTTGTATGTGTATGTATGATGTAGATGTGTATTTATGTGTTTATATGTGTTTTTGTATGTGTATGTATGATGTAGATGTGTATTTATATGTTTATATGTGTTTTTGTATGTGTATGTATGATGTAGATGTGTATTTATGTGTTTATATGTGTTTTTGTATGTGTATGTATGATGTAGATGTGTATTTATATGTTTATATGTGTTTTTGTATGTGTATGTATGATGTAGATGTGTATTTATGTGTTTATATGTGTTTTTGTATGTGTATGTATGATGTAGATGTGTATTTATGTGTTTATATGTGTTTTTGTATGTGTATGCATAGATGTGTATTTAAATGTTTATATATGTAAATATGTATGTGCACATATATGTACATATATAATATATACACATATGTACACAAATATACACTTATACTTCAAATTCCTATGTTCTTCATTTAGAATTTTTATTTTTTATTTTAAATATATATTTCTTTATATGTGTATATATACAATATGTATATATTCATATAGTTATATAAGTATAGTATATAGTTATATAAGTATAGTTATATATTTTACAAAACAATATTTCTATTTATCTATCTGTCATCTATCTATCTATCTTTATTTATTTTTTAATAAAAATAATATGTTCTTCTTAGTGAAGAACATAGGAATTTGAAGTATTCCTAATGCACCTTCAGCTTTAGCTCAGTTGATCTAGCACAGTTTTGGGTTTGCGTGCAAGGGAAAAAAATGAAAAGGTTTTCTATGGGGAGAGGATGTTAGTGCAGTCGCGATAGCTGAAGTCTTGAAGTTAGCGTGCCGGAGTCTTTTACTTGTGCGCTCACTTTTTACTTTCAACTTGCAATACCAGCCTAACCTTGGAGAGCTAATTTCTTACCTTGAGTGCAGTTACTGCTCATGAGCGGTAAAAATGTATCGCTGCACGTGTAATCTAGGCTATTGTGTTTTATGTCCCTTTAAGATTTGTGTTTGTGGACTGACTACTGATATTCCAGAATTTACTCCTCCTGAAAAAGTGTCATGTTTAGCTGCATAAATATGAGAGGGGATGCTGTCAGACATGATATAGTAGTATGTTTTTGTATTACATTAGCTATAGTGTCAGTTGCTTTAAGACTAGAATGAGCACTTGGACCAGGTGTAAGAGGAAGTATGAAGAGCTCTGCTTTAGACATATTATGCTACATAAGCACACCTTGTGGGTATAACACACATTTATACAGTGAGCAGAAGAAACTTGAGAGAAAATAAAATCTAATATCATAAATTAATTCTAGCTGTGTCATGTTTATATAAAAGGGAAACTCCACCCTATTTTTTTCTCCCCTTATACCTATTTTACCTGCTGCAATGTATTAAATAGTTTACTTTATCTTCCTATCAGCATTTGAAGTAGCTGCTTTTGCCTATGGAATCCCTTCCTGTACTAAAAGTTACTATATTGACATAACAGAAGAAATTACACTCCCAGTGGGAGGTAGGAGAGAAAGTAATTAAATGTTCATTTTTAATTTTTCACTCTAAGGCCTGGTTTTCTAAAGTGCTTCAAGGCGGAGATGTATTTAACAGGGATCCAATGCGATGTTGAGAATGGCGGCGAAATATTAAAAAGTGCCGACATTACTCTTTAAATGCAGCATTGCAGAGCGGTATTTAACTATACATCGCCATGGGTGGAGATGCTGGTGAAATATTCCAAGTAGCAACTGCACCTATATTGGCAATCTAAAGTAAAAGATCCCTTATATATATATATACAGTATATATATATATATATATTGCACCAAGGCTAGTAACTATAGCTATGTACCCTAAACTGACATAACCCACAACCGCAAACTATCCCTACACTATTTAACCCCTAAACCGCCAAAAATATTTGGCAATAAACGTACTATTCAATTAACCCCTAAACTGCTAATAGCCCACCGTGATAAACTTCCTAGCCTATTGACCATTAAAACGCCAATAGCCCACCACAATTAACTTCCTAACCTATTAACCCCTAAACCCCCAATAGACCATTGCAAACACCCCCTACACTACTTAACCCCTATACCACCAAAAGCCCACTGCAAATACCCCCTGCACTACTTAACCCCTGTTCTGCCAATGGCCCACAGCAAAAAAACCCTGCACTACTTAACCCCTATTCTTCCAATGGCCCACATCAAACATTTCTAAACTACTTAACCTCTATACCACCAATAGCCGACGGCAAACACCCCCTACACTATTTAACCCCTATACCATCTATATCCCACCGCAAACACCCTCTTTTTGGGTGGTGGGGGCTTAATTTTATTGTAGTATGGGGTTGTAGTATCTATTTGAAAAAGCGCTGTGTCACTTTAGGGCAATGCTATAGTAACTTTTAGTGTTAGTTTAGGGCTTTTTATTTTGGGGTGAGTTTTTTTTTAAAAGAGGCCTTAGTTTTAGTATAGGCAGAACTGTGTTTTTTTATTTTTTGGTAGTGTTGTTTTTTTGTTTTCTGTAATGTTAGGTTTTGTTATTTTGTGTATATTCAGTGTGGTATTTTTTGGGGGGTTTTAGCTTAGAGGTGGGGGTTTTAGGTGTTAGGTAGTTAAGTAGTGTAAAGGGTAGTTTACATTGGGTTTTTTGGCGGCATAGGTGTTTATAGGTTAGGGGGCTTATTGCATGGGGGGGGGGTTGTGATGGTGTATGGGTTAATAGGTTAGAGGGCTTGTTGCATTGGGGACAGTGGTGGTGTAGGGGTTAGTAGGTTAGGGGGTGGTTAGGTCTTTAGGTTATGTCAGATTAGGGCTTAATAATGTAGGTTGCACTGGGGGTGAGAGCACATAACGGTTTAATAATTTGTTTTAGTTTTGTATTTATATCCATGTTAAAATGTTATGCATTGTCATGTATAATGCATATTATTTTAAGTATTGTATCTAATTTAAAATGTAGTTATTTTATTGTTATTTCTATTATTGTAAGCATAAATACATTATTTAAATGATATATTTATGTTTAAAATAATAAAATTAACAATATAAAATAACTTAATTTTAAATTAGATACAAAACTTAAAATAATAATAATATTATACATGACAATGCATATCATTTTAAACGTATATTTACATGTAGTGACATAGCTCCTATAGTTATAATATGGAGGGGTTTTTTTTGTATACTTTATTAGTCAGGTTGATTACAAACATTATGTAAGTATAGGCTTTCTGTGGGAGTTAGCTGGGCTTTCCAGTGGGAGTATAGGGAAGACATGACGTAAATGTAGGCGGCATTAGGGAGTTAGCTGGGCATTTCAGGGAGTGTAGCTAAGACATGACGTAGGTGTATGCAGTATTAGGGAGTTAGCTGGGCATTTCAGGGGAGTGTAGCTAAGACATGACGTAGGTGTATGCGGTATTAGGGAGTTAGCTGGGCATTTCAGGGGAGTGTAGCTAAGACATGACATAGGTGTATGCGGTATTAGGGAGTTATCTGGGCATTCCAGGAGGTGTATAGCTAGAGTGTGACGTAGGTGTAGGCATTTTATGAGAGTTAGCCAGGGGTTCCAGGTTGAGTAACCTGTACTTTTATTAGGATACATCGTCAGCAGTGTGAAATATTCCACTCTCTGAAGTACAGGTTACGAGTAGGATGTCAGCCATGTTTATCTCACCACCTTTTCAGTGGCGAGACTTTACAGTGTGAGGCATGCAGTGTGGGTGTAGTTAAAGTTAGGTCACACAGGCATTATTTGAAGTGTTCTGATACTGAAACCGTGTTTAGTTTCAGTGAGCACACTGTCTGTGCTGTGTAGAAACACATCAAATACAACCCCACCCGCAGAAAGTGGCGACAAGTGGCGATGTCAGTGATGTTTAGCTGACGTAGCGCTCCTATGGAAGACACATCGCCACTTGACGGCACTTTGTGCAAAGCTTATACAGCCAGAAAGGCAGTTTCTCCTTGGTCTGTCGATGCTTTAAATACTGGTGCCAAAGTATTGGGCTTTAGTATACAGACAGAATACTATAATAAGCATATGTGTGTACAGAAAGTGATAAAATAAGGAGATATGATTTCCCTGCAAGCTCAATCCATTTGGATGGGTTTTGGTTTAAATTATAAAGACAGCTATTTCTTATGCAAAAATAAGCCTAAAGAAGCATTTTTACATACATTTTATACTCTGCAACTGGTATAACAAATCATTGGGAATACATTAAGGGAAAAAATAATTTTATAGTAAACTGTCCTTTTAAAGGGACATGAAACCCAAATTATTTTCTTCCATGATTTAGAAAGATCATACAATTTTAATTTACTTCTGTTATCTAATTTGCTTCATTCTCTTGATATACTTTGCTTAAAAGCATATCTAGATAAGCTCCGTAGCTGCTAATTGGTGGCTGCACATAGATGCCTCGTGTGATTGGCTCACCCATGTGGACTGCTATTCCTTCAATAAGAATATCTAAAGAATGAAGCAAATTAGATAATAGATTTAATTTGGAATGTTGTTTAAAATTGTATTCTTTATCTGAATCATGAAAAAAAAAAATGAGTTTAGTGTCCCTTTAATACTAGTGGGTGGGGGTGATGATGGAAGAGGGACCAGTATCAGCAGTATGAATATGGTTAATAATGTGAGTTAGTGCAGTACTGGTGTAAACCACTAAAGTTAATAATAGGAAGATAGAGCCTTTTGATTTAACTGTTTTATGCAAGAAAGAAGTAGTTGTAAATGAAGGCCAATGCAAGAATGTAAAAGACTAGAGAACAATCTTAGTGTCAGAGCTATATAATAAACATTTTAGTCTGAAGTATACTGTGTGTGATGACTCTGAAACGTAGCTTAACAATAAAGGTCTAGATTCCAGTCTAAGATTTAGTAGTAGATTTATTTTGCTGCTGATGCTGCATTCTACACCCATGATTTCAGGCTCGCCAAAAACGTAAGTTAAGAAGCAGATTGAAAATATCCCAATCCAATATGATCAGGATGATTGACACCCCTGCTAGCGGCCGATTGGTTGCTGGTGAGCAGGGAACGGCATTGCACAAGCATTTCACAAGAAATGCTTGTGCAATGTTAAATGCCGACAGCATATGCTGTTGGCATTTAGCGAGGTCAAGCGGACATGATTCACTACAGCAAATCATGTCCATTCGACCTTTCATAAATCTAACCCTAAGAGTTTGCCTTGTGAAAACATTGAATTCAGATTGAAATCAATTTTTTTTAATATTGTAATTCCAATATATACACAGCAGTCTGATTAGTTAAGACAGACAAATATTGTAAAAGATAACTTCCGATTTCCTACATTAGGATTAGGTAAACACAAGAAACCTATGAGGAACATGTTTTTCACAGACTTATATGGAAGCAAAATCAGCCAATGCAAAAGTAAAACTTTAATTGATAATTGCCCTATGTATCTAAAAGTAGTTTGTTCAATTTGCCTATTATATGAATTCATGGCTTGTGTGCCGTTATCCCATTTCTTTCTTTTTGCATAATTTATTAGTTAGTTTTTCATATCCTCACTTAAACATTCAGATAAATATATTTTATATATTGTTTTTCGCAATAACAATAGTGATTGTTCAAAAGCAAACAGAGCGCGTGCTAGATTGACAAAAAATTAAAAGGGTTGTGCAAAAGCCAGGATGTGCTGTGTGAAACAGATCCTTATGTTTTCCCAAGAGAATAAAGCAAATTAATAGTAGGAAGTTGTTTAACATTCTGTACATGTTCTGTCTGTTATATTAAAAGTTTAAATTTGACTTTACTCTCCCTTAAAACAGGGCATAATTAATTTGTAGTAAATAAAAGTGTTTTTTTTTTCTTCTGGCATTATTCTTAGAAATCTTCATAATAAAGATTCCTGTTACAGTTCTGGAAGGAGTTACTGGCAAGTGAGTGAAGTGAGGACTTAGGGGCTGATTTGTCGTACGCATATTAATGCATTTGTTTCCACGCAAGCCTTCAGGCTCGCCGGAAATGTAAGTTAAGAAGCAACGGTCTCAAGACCACTGCTCCTTAACTCATCAGCCACCTCTGACGCAGCGGACAGCAATCAGCCCGAACCATACGATCGGGTTGATTGACACCCTCTGCTAGCGGCTGATTGACTGTTAATCTGCAAGGGGCCGCATTGCACAAGCATTTCACGAGAAATGATTGTGCAATGGTAAATGCCCAATATTCACAAATTAGAGCAAAGTCCTAGCACCATATAAATCAACTTTAAAAACCAATTGCTTATATATATATATTTGTCACTTGGAAAAGGAGACTTGTAATCCTTCTTTGTTTGCAGCTATTTTTCAACTTGCCAAATTAATCCTGTCAGTTCATGACCACATTATACAAGGCACAGCTTTGAGAGAGTAAGTGCATTCACCACATTGAGACAGATATTCATATTCAGTTCATAAAGAGTCCCCGGTCTTACCAGTCAGCTGCATCATGTAAAGGAATAATACTTCTCTCCCACTTGGTTGGTCCTCAGGAGCCGTCTGGATGGCAGTCCGCTTGATCCGCACTCAATGTAGCAGAGTTGCAGATTCCCTGCCTCTTGTGACTTCTTTCCGCTCCCTCTCTCAACCATAGACAACAGCTGATGACATCACGACTCGATACGCGTATTCTGTCTCCCTCTCTCTCTCTCCTTCAGTGTGCTCGGCCGTGAATAAAACAAGTTCCTTTTCCAGGGTCTGACGCCACATCCAGTGTCCGTGCTCACTTCTCCCCAAGTAGCATGAACCAAATATAACAAACTTTATGAGCACCAGACCACTGATGTGATAAAACGTAACTTTTATTCTTTGCAGCTTACAACAAAACCAGTTTAAAATCTTTGGTTTTTCATCAAAAGCACAGCATAGCGTTTCAAGGGTAGTGTTCCAGCTTACGCGTTTCGGCAATCACCATAATCATAGCATGTTGGAACTCTACCTGTGACTCACATTTAAACCTCTCACCACAATCCTATTGGTTAATTAAAATTCACACACCTCTTTAACTACCCTATCACTGACTAGCTAAGTACTCAATTGCAAATCCCTAGCAGCCTACTTCCACTATTGTATATATTCTTACTGATGTTTGTTTCTTGTTTACCTTAAATTCTACCATGTGTATATATTTCCTCCAGATGCAGCAATTACGTTAATGCATAACTTTATTTTATCATAAGTAAATTTCTCTTCTTTGAATGACATTTACCTTTGCTTTTTATCAGTTGCCTAACATGTATTTCATAAATGTGTATGCTATTACCATACTACATTACTGCTGTAATATTTACTTAAATGTGTTATAATTGCCTTATCCTCAAAATAATTTCATTTGCTGTTAACACAAAAGTTATTATACACAATTCACACGTATGTGGTTAAAATTAAAGTTTGCTTCATCTAATTTTGCCTATATTTTAGGATCTTAAAATCTTATCTAAGAATATATACATTTACCATATTGCATTGTTGCCATTATAATTAACTCACATACTTTGCAATATATATGGTAATTAATTAATTCATTCTTTATGATTGTATCAGACATATTCCATAATTTTCACATATGCAATAAAGGTTACGGTTTAATTTGTCTCTTTATTTTACTGGCTTTTTGCCCTTCTTAAAGGGGAACTCCATCCTCTCTATTAGATTGTGCTTAATATCACTTATTATAATTTTGTGGGGAAAAATACTTAGATCCATTCAATCTAGAGTCTTAATCTAATTCCATAGATGTCATATTTTTATTTGGTTAAGTAGAGTTTATATACACATAATCTATGTTAAAAACAAATATCTTAGAAATAATTTATTCCTTGTAATGCATTCTTTTTTTAGAATGCTATCCCATTAAATTAGTTTTTAATCTAAATGTATATAATCTTAAACATGACAGAATAAATACATATATGTGTATAGTATAGAGGATATCCAAGGAATAATAATACTCAACAACTGATCATTTTTGATCTTATACTTTCAAATCTATGTATGTGTAGCACATCCAATCTTTAAAATCGGATCATGCATTTACTGCCAAAAATTTATTACATCGTACTCAGAATTGAGTCCAAGTGGCCATCTGGTTTTCATCTTGTGAATCCAGTAAACCTCTCTTAAAGCTAGATTCGAATCCCTGTCCTGTCCTTTTTTGTCCCTATACACTTTTTCTATTATTGTCCATTTTAGAGATGTTGTATTTCTGCAATGTTGATATTTAAAATGTTGTACTAATGGTGTTGTTAAAATCCCATTTTTTATATTATTGACATGTTCTCTGATCCTTTCCCGGACCTCTCTTGTCATGAGCCCTACGTATTGTAGATCACATGAAGTGCATGTTAGAAGGTATACAACATAAGTTTCTCTATAGTTGAGACACAATTTGTGAAAAAATCTTTCTCCTGTTATTGAGCTTTTGAATGAATTTCCTTCCTGAATAAACTCACAGACTTTGCATGTAGTGTTACTGCAATGGTAGGTTCCCTTGAATGTTAACCATGAACTTTGGGTACTCATGATTTTTCTTAACTTTGTAGGGGCTATCAGATTGCCTATAGACAAACCTTTTTTAAAAGAAAATCTACATCCTTTTTTTGATATTTTTTTGAGTTTCTCATCTGCTTGTAATAAAGGCAAATGGCTTTGTATGATTGAACATATATGGTGATATTGATTGCTGTATTTAGTAACAAAGGTTACTGTATCATCTGTCCTCTCTTGTTTCTTTTTATCCTTTAATAGGTCTTCTCTTTTAATGTTGGCCACTGAGTTTTTAGCTTTCTCAATTACCCTTCTTGTGTACCCTCTATATTTTAATTTCTTGGTCAATATCATTGTGTGTTTATCATATGACGCTTTAGTATTGCAGTTTCTTTTTAATCTTATGTACTGCCCTTTTGCTACAGAGCCAAACACCCATTTTGGGTGGTTACTGTGGGCATGCAAAAGTGTATTTCCTGAAATTGGTTTAATAAAAACCTCTGTTTGTATATGTCCCTCTTCATTTCCAATTAATTCCACATCTAGATAATGTATATGTTTGTATTCGAACTCACTAGTGAATTTAATACCCACTTCATTTATATTAAGAAGTGCTACAAACCATTGCACTACTTTCATCTCCTTTCCAGATACATATGAGGTCATCTATAAACCTTCGATAGTATATAATATTCTCCTTGAGGGGGCTTCTACATCCATAGATGTGGGACAGCTCCCACCACGCCATAAAGAGGTTGGCATAGGAGGGGGCAAATTTCGCCCCATGGCTGTCCCACATCTCTGGAGGTAAAAAAAAACCCTCAAAGGAAAAGAAATTATGTGTCAATAGGTATTCAGTTACACGCAAAATGTATCTACAAAATTTCTCATTATATCCCTCAGTTCTCGTCATAAAATGTTCAATTGCTCTTAACCCCATAGTATGAGGAATGGATGAATACAAGGATTGTACATCTATGGTTAACCATCCAAAGTATTGTTCCCATTTTACTCTCTCAACTTCTTTAAGTAATTGTTTTGTGTCACGCAAATAACTTTTTAATCCTTTGACTATAGGTTGCAAAATTTCATCTAGCCATTGTGATAGAAGTTCATTAAGTGAGCCAATGCTGATTATTGGCCTCCCTGTCATGTTTTCAATTCCTTTGTGGACTTTTGGTAATATATTAAATACAGGCATGACAGGATTCCCAACAATCAGGAATTCTTTGGTGTTTAGATCAAAATAACCTTCATCAAAACTATCATCATTCAAATGTAGCATTTCTCTTTTAAATTTATTGGTGGGATCAAATTCTAATTTAGTATATTGTCTACTATCTGCAAGTTGTCTGTCTGCCTCTTGGACAAATTGTGTTTTGTCCATGACAACAATAGATCCCCCCCTTATCAGCATTTCTTATCACAATATGGGGGTTTTTACCCAATTTTTTTATTGCTAACTTTGATTCTTTACTTAGGTTCATACTTTTTTTGTCTTTTTTACACATAAAGGCTAGTGTATTAAGATCTTGCTTGATTCTCTTTTGAAAAATCTCTAATGTATTACATTAAAAAAAACAAAGATTTTTTTTCTTCATATGGCTTTTTTTATATTCCCTAATGAAATCATCTGGTCTGCATTATGAAAGTAACTAGACTTGTGCGCGATCAAAACATTTGGTTCGCTTCGTTTTGTTTCGATTTGGGCCGTAAAAAAATTGGTTTGAGACATTCGTAATAATTCGGTATGTGTCGGTAATTCGGATTCGGAATTTATTCGTGTCGTTCTGAATCCTTTGCCCCAGAGCTCCGCTCATTTGGGGATTGGTAGCCCCTAGGGAGGACAAGAGCTGTGGCGATCATCAGAGGGGAGCTACTTTGGGAACTGGGGGTTTTGGACACCCCTAACCCCATAACTTCAACGGACTGTAACTCCGGTCCCCAGTATTACTGTAATGTACAGTAATGTATTACCCCTACTTTGTATAGGATAAAATTTTGAAGGGTTATGAAATCTAGGAAAAATTTTATGGTAACTTTCTTGCTCATAAGGAAGGGCCCCTTCTACTTGAAAAACCTCAAGGGCAACTAGATCACAAGTCTCACTGAAGGTAATATCTGTTATATCATTCCTTATATCATTAGACATTTCCATATTTGCTCCTGTCATGGCATCCTGATCATCTGAAAAATGTTTTCTTAGAGTGATGTTCCTTAATAATTTATTGACGTCTATTAACGTCTGAAATAAGTCAAAGTTCTCAGCTGGAACAAAATTTAAACCTAATTCTAACACCCTTCTTTCTTCATTAGTCAGATGATAGGTAGACAGATTAATCACTGAACTCAATTGTATTTGGTGTGTCCCCGACCTCTCCTGGTCTGATATCTGTTTTGTTTGACAAATCCTCTGCCTCGTTCCCCCCCTTCTGGTCTTTCTGGGGGCTTGGGAAAAACCTGCATTCCTTCATTATGTTCTCTCAATATACCCTGTGGTGTGGACCTAGTAGTCGGCCTTGTGTAATGTCTGGCTATGTCAGTTGTATCTATTCTATTTTCATAAGTAGACTGTGTGGCATTTTCCTTGTGTCTGACTGTTCTGCTCTCATCAACATTAGCTTGTGTGCTAGAGGTATTTTCTTCCTCACTTGAGGTAGCACCTTCTTCTGACAATTCGTCCTGGGATTCTGCTTCACTTTCACTAAAAGTGACTTTTTTGGGGTATGACATACTATCTCTCTGATATCCCTCTCTGTTATTGTTTTGGTGTCCTCTTCTGCCTCTACCTGTGCCCCTTCTATGGTTGAATCTCTGTTTCTTTTGCCAAATGTAAACCTTGTTTGAATCATAGTCAGATCTATCTCTCAAGTATTTACCATGTTTTATATCTTTAAGAAATAGAATAGATACAACTGACATAGCCAGACATTACACAAGGCTGACTACTAGGTCCACATCACAGGGTACTAGGTCCACACCACCAAGGTAGTTTGGTTCCGTGAATTCAAAAGCAACTTTAACTTATAGTTCCCTCATCCAAAGCCAGTGCTTTTTCTTTTTTTTTGAGGATTTTTGGCTACCAGGATAGAGATACATTTTGCATCCCCTCAATAAATCATACCTATCCTTACTGATGATTGATAACATGTTTTAGAGATGGACTAAAACATGACAGCACACACTTTCATGTGAACCATTTTAATCAGGAACAATAAAAAAAAAACATTAAAAAAAACAAAGATTTTTTTCTACATATGCCTTTTTTTTATATTCCATAATGTAATCATCTGGTCTGCATTATGAAAGTAACTAGACTTGTGCGCAATCAAAAAATTTGGTTCGCTTCGTTTTGTTTCGATTCAGGCCGTAAAAAAATTGGTTTGAGACATTCGTAATAATTCGGTATGTGTCGGTAATTCGGTTTCAGAATTTATTCGTGTCGTTCTGAATTTTGAAATTCGGATGCATTCGAAACTGTTACCGAATTATTATTAATGTCGGACCGAATCTTTATTACGGACCGAATCATTATTTCTAGCTAATGTTCCAGTGATTGCCGAAACAAAAATACCGCCGCTGCCACTCATGCTGCCACTAAATAAAGCTATTAACCCCTAAATCGCTGTCCCCCCACATCCTAACACTACCTAAACCTATTAACCCCTAAACCGCACCCCCTCCCACATTGCCAACACTAACTTAACCTATTAACCCCTAAACCACCATTCTGAAATATTGCTGACACTAACTAAACCTATTAACCCCTAAACCGCACCCCACACATCGCCGACACGAACTAACCCGCTAACTTTACTCCTGGTCGCTCCAGCAACCCTTTGCCCCAGAGCTCCGCTCCTTTGGGGATTGGTAGCCCCTAGGGAGGACAAGAGCTGTGGTGATTATCAGAGGGGAGCTCCTTTGGGAACTGGGGGTTTTGGACACCCATAACCCCATAACTTCAACGGACTGTAACTCCGGTCCCCAGTAACAAATCATGCTGATTTTTGGAAGTGCCGCTGCTCCACCGAGATCACCCGAAACCGCCACCCCGAGGTATTGGGATTATGTGAGACTGTGGCTCCTATGGAGGTGCCGGGCTGTCTGGATGGGTGGAAATGGCGGGAAAATTGTGGGATTGTCCTTTGTGTTATCAAGATGAGCTGTGTGTATAAAAGGAGTGTATGTTTTACAATAAAATCAGTTCTTGTTTAACCTGAATGCTAGTCAGTCTAGTTATTTGGGTTGGCTCCAGCTAAAATCACTTCCCTGGGCTACATAGCAGCCTGTTCCAGGCAGAGAAAGGATCATCAGGCAGAGCTAACCAATTTGGGTAGCTGGAGTCTGCCACAGGGTGGGACCTTGGGTACTGATGCTGTCAGGCATCAGTTGTTGCTACAGGCTGTGGTCACTTGCCAGCTACATAGCTGCAGTCGGCAGGGAGGAAGCAGGACCCATTTGGCGGGGCTACCCAGTCGGGGTAGCCGGGGTATCCGTCACATTGGCTGGCAGCGGTGGGATCTGCTTCTTTCACACAGTTTCTTCTGACAGAGGAGACGTACCACAGCAGCCGGTAAATATGGAGGCAGAGTTCCTAGGGAGAGTACAAAAGATGCTGACCTTGCCCTCCAAGATCTCTGGTGGGAGGCTCTTCAACAGGAGCAGGAAAATGGAAAGGTCCTCCCCACGAATGACATGAGTTTTCGTTTTCGGTGAACCGTGGGACTGCCTTTCCTGGGAGAACAGCAAAGAAGGAATGGCTATCTGTTCTACATAGACTGATCCAGCAAGAGATGTGGGTGGAGGACGGCTATCGGGCCCTCCAATGGCTCGCTATGCAAGCGCAGCCATGACTGGAGGAAGGCTCCCCCACAGAGGGCTTTGGCTTCGGCGGCCCTGGATTGTTGTTTACAAAAAGGACAGAGGACCCACAGTTTGAGAGTGAGACAGACCAGGGTCTGGAGGATATCTCTGGGCTCCAAGAGGAACTGCTGGATCTCTTGGAGGAGACCTGGCTGCTGGACGATCTGGATTTTATAATTGACCAGGAAGAGGCACTGGTTAAGGAATACAAGAGGCTGCTGGATCTCGCTAAGCAGCATGCCAGGGGCATACAGATCTGGGGTGCAGCCCTCTGGGATTCATGGAGCTCGACCGTGGAGGAGTGGCAGCAAAGAAAAAGGGAACCAGGGCTGCTGGATCCTGATCAGCAGCCTGGCTCTGAGCTTAAAGACTTGGACAAGAGAGCCACCCCAGCAGAAGTGCTGACAACAGGACAGAGAGCCACTGGCATCTGCCCAGCACATGTAACAGCTCCAGGAAACCTGGGAGTGGAGGTAATAATCCTCCCTCCCCTTACAGAGAACCCCTTCCAGGTAGAGATGGATGTCAATAACTCTCCCCAGCAGCAGAACCCCTTCCCGGGAGAGGAAACAGTCGGTCTCTCTCCCCAGCGGCAGAGCCAGGAGCTGGGAGAGGAGACAGTCAGTCTCTCTCCCCAGTGGCAGAGCCATCCCCTGGGAGTGGAGGTAGTGGTCCTCCCTCCCTATAAACAGAACCCCTTTCCAGGAGAGGAGACTGTCGGTCTCTCTCCCCAGCAGCAGAGCCATCCCCTGGGAGTGGAGGTAGTCGTCCTCCCTCCCCGTAAACAGAACCCCTTCCCAAGAGAGGAGACAGTCGGTCTCTCTCCCCAGTGGCAGAGCCAGGAGCCGGGAGAGGAGACAGTCTGTCTCTCTCCCCAGCAGCAGAGCCATCCCCTGGGAGTGGAGGTAGTCATCCTCCATCCCCGTAAACAGAACCCCTTCCTGGGAGAGGAGACAGTCGGTCTCTCTCCCCAGTGGCAGAGCCAGGAGCTGAGAGAGGAGACAGTCGGTCTCTCTCCCCAGCGGCAGAGCCATCCCCTGGGAGCAGAGGTAGTAGTCCTCCCTCCCCATAAGCAGAACCCCTTCCTGGGAGAGGAGACAGTCGTTCTTTCTCCCCAGCGGCAGAGCAATCCCCTGAGAGTGGAGGTAGTCGTCCTCCCTCCCCTCAAGCAGAACCCCTTTCTAGGAGAGGAGACAGTCGGTCTCTCTCCCCAGTGGCAGATCCATCCTTCGGGAGCAGAGGTAGTCATCCTCCCTCCCCATACAGAGAAGCCCTCGCAGGGAGAGACGGGTATCGATATCTCTCCCCAGCGGATAAATCCCTTTCTGGGAGAAGAGACAGTTGGTCTCTCTTCCCAGAGGCAGCACAGTTTCCCATGGAGCGGAGACAGGAGAGACAGACGGTCTCTCCCCTTAGTAGCTTGGCAGGGTCTCTTCCCTTTTCTTGTCTCTGAGTATTTATCACTAGGGGCAGGAGTTGCATTGGGCAAGGAGGATAAAAGCTTATGCAGTTGGTGCCAAATGTATGGGCACCCAAGCTTTGCCTGCCCCACCAAGGAGCAACCTCCCCCTCCGGTATGGGGTGGGAATACAGCTGGAAAACCGGCACTGGCTTTGTTTGTGGGTGGGTCAGCCGGTTCTCAAAAGAGTGTCACAGAGGGAGACAGTTTGGCCATGGAACTTAAGGACACTGGAACTTGTGGAACAGCAATTGTTTGGGAGCCGGCCTTAGCAAACTTGTTTGGGACTTTGCATTATGTGACTCTTCCTACGCCCATGGCGTAGGGTATAAACGCCAGCAGAAAACCCCCATGATACCCCAAGCTCAGGAGAGATGGGATAACCTATCCCAGCAACCGAGAAGGGGAGGGCCACTGTCGGACAGCCCCAGGCCAACCCGTTAAGGGTCTAGCCGGGTCTGCCGAACTGGAGGGGGGGAGATGTCATGGATACCAGACAGCTAAGGCTACCCCCAACCCCCCCTACAACCTCACCTCTGTTGTTTCTCAGTGGTTTTGGGCTCCTCAGAGCAACCACAATCTCTGGAAGCTTTTGTTTACTTGTTTTGTGGAGAGCTGGTGTATGACCAGGAAAACCCTCCTAGACTGGCTGGGCTTCTGGAACTCCCGGTCGGCCGCCTCACAAAGGACACCCGCCTAACTCCTCTCAGGCTGGCCGTGCTCCTGGAACTCCCGGTCGGCCACAGGACAGCAGGACACCCGCTAACTTTACCCCTGGTTGCTCCAGCAGCCCTTTGCCCCAGAGCTCCGCTCTTTTGAGGATTGGTAGCCCCTAGGGAGGACAAAAGCTGTGGTGATTATCAGAGGGGAGCTCCTTTGGGAACTGGGGGTTTTGGACACCCCTAACTCCATAACTTCAGCCAATCGGATTGAACTGGAATCTGATTGGCTGATTCAATCAGCCAATCAGATTTTTCCTACCTTAATTCCGATTCGCTGATAGAATCCTATCAGCCAATCGGAATTTGAGGGATGCCATCTTGTATGACGTCCCTTAAAGGGACCTTCATTCGTCGTCTAGTCGTCGGGAGAAGAGGATGTTCCGCGCCGGAGGTCTTGAAGATGGAGCCGCTCCTCGTCGGATGGATGAAGATAGAAGATGCCTCTTGGATGAAGATGTTTGCCGGTCTGGATGTCCTCTTCTTGCCGGATAGGATGAAGACTTCGGAGCCTCTTCTTGACCTCTTCTTGCCGGATAGGATGAAGACTTCGGAGCCTCTTCTGGACGGATCGGTGATACCCGGTGTGGTGAAGATAAGGTAGGGAGATCTTCAGGGGCTTAATGTTAGGTTTTTTAAGGGGGGTTTGAGTTAGATTAGGGGTATGTGAGTGGTGGGTTGTAATGTTGGGGGGGTATTGTATGTTTTTTTACAGGCAAAAGAGCTGAATTCTTTGGGGCATGCCCCGCAAAAGGCCCTTTTAAGGGCTGGTAAGGTAAAAGAGCTGTAAACTTCTTATTTTAGATTAGGGTAGGGCATTTTTTTTATTTTGGGGGGCTTTGTTATTTTTTTAGGGGGCTTAGAGTAGGTGTAATTAGTTTAAAATTCTTGAAATCTTTTTTTATTTTTTGTAATTTAGTGTTTATTTGTTTTTGTAATTTAGTGGGGGTTTTTTTGTAATTTAGTGTTTGTTTTTTTGTAATTTAGTTTAGTTGATTTAATTGTAGATAATTGTAGCAAATTGTAGGTAGTTTATTTAATTAATTTATTGATAGTGTAGTGTTAGGTTTAATTGTAACTTAGGTTAGGATTTATTTTACAGGTAATTTTGTAATTATTTTAACTAGGTAGCTATTAAATAGTTATTAACTATTTAATAGCTATTGTACCTAGTTAAAATAAATACAAAGATGCCTGTAAAATAAATATAAATCCTAAAATAGCTACAATGTAATTATTATTTATATTGTAGCTATATTAGGGTTTATTTTACAGGTAAGTATTTAGCTTTAAATAGGAATAATTTATTTAATAAGATTTATTTTATTTTGTTAGATTTAAATTATATTTAACTTAGGGGGTGTTAGGGTTAGATTTAGCTTTAGGGGTTAATACATTTATTATAGTAGTGGCGAGGTCCGGTTGGCAGATTAGGGGTTAATACTTGAAGTTAGGTGTTGGCGATGTTAGGGAGGGCAGATTAGGGGTTAATACTATTTATTATACGTTTTTTGAGGCGGGAGTGAGGCGGATTAGGGGTTAATACATTTATTATAGTAGCGGCAAGGTCCGGTCGGCAGATTAGGGGTTAATAAGTGTAGGTAGGTAGCGGCGACGTTGGGGGGGCAGATTAGGGGTTAATAAATATAATATAGGTGTCGGCGATGTTAGGGGCAGCAGATTAGGGGTACATAGGGATAATGTAGGTTGCGGCAGTGTCTGGAGCGGCAGATTAGGGGTTAGAAGTGTAATGCAGGGGTCAGCGATAGCGGGGGCGGCAGATTAGAGGTTAATAAGTGTAAGATTAGGGGTGTTTAGACTCGGGGTTCATGTTAGGGTGTTAGGTGCAGACTTAGGACGTATTTCCCCATAGGAAACAATGGGGCTGCGTTAGGAGCTGAACGCTGCTTTTTTGCAGGTGTTAGGTTTTTTTTCAGTCAGCTCAGCCCCATTGTTTCCTATGGCGAGATCGTGCACAAGCATGTTTTTTAAGCTGGCCGTGTCCGTAAGCAAAGCTGGTATTGAGAGTTGAAGTGGCGGTAAATTATGCTCTACACTCCCTTTTTGGAGCCTAACGCAGCCCTTCAGAGAGCTCTCAATACCCGCGTTATTTAAAAGGTGCGGGGGGGAAAAAACCACGAGTAGCTAACGCACCCCTTCTAACGCAAACCTCTAAATCTAGGTGTAACTAAATTAAAGTTACAATTATTAACTAACTAGTAGGAAAGCCTGCCCAGAGGGCAGTCTATTGTGGTGACTGAACCACCCTGCCATTTTTGGAAGGGCAGTCTATTGTGGTGATGGATGTGGGTTCTTTCACCTAATACCTGCCATTTTTTTATGAGATTTAAACAGCTAATAGGACTTCAGAAGCTCTCATCCTATTGGCTGATTTGAATTTGAAGTATCAAATCAGCCAATAGGAATTCAAGGGACGCCATCTTTAATCATGTACCTTGAATTTACTATTCAGTGTACGGCGGCGATCGTATGAAGAGGATCCTCCACGCTCCATGGTTCCACGATCGCCGGTCTTCATTTCCAGGGTCGTCGGTCTTCAGCTCCAGGGTCGCTGGTCTTCAGTTCCAGGATCGCCGGTCTTCAGTTCCAGGGTCGCCGGTCTTCAGCTCCAGGGTCTCCGGTCTTCAGCTCCGTGCTCCGTGACAGATTGTTCCTGGAAGAAGAAAGAAGAGGTCACCACTTGGAAGAAGACTTCATCGCCTGGAACAGGACTTCCTCTACCGGACTTCAGGAATGGTGAGTACCAACCTGGGGGTTAGACTTAGGTTTTTTTAAGGGTTTTTTGGGGGGGTTTGTTTTATTTAAATTAGGGATGGGCAGTAAAAGAGCTAAATGCCCTTTTAAGGGCAATGCCCAAACAAATGCCCTTTTCAGGGCAATGGGTAGTTTAGGTTTTTTAGTGTTAGGTTCTTTTTTGGGGGGGGGTGGGGGGGTTTACTGTTAGGGGGAACTTTGTGTATTTTTAATGTAAAAGAGATGTTTATCTTGGGGAAATGCCCTGCAAAAAGCCCCTTTAAGGGCTACTGGTAGTTTATTCTTAGAGTAGGGGGTGTTTTTATTTGGGGTGGGCTTTTTTATTTTCATAGGGATTAGGTTTAATTTTGTAAACTTTGGTCATTTGGATTTTTATTTTCTGTAAAGTTAGCCTTTTTTATTTTTTGTAATCTTAGTTTTTTTTTCTTGTAACTTTAGTATTTTTTCGTTTAGTTAATTTGTGTTAATTTAGGGGGTGTTAGGTTAGGGGGTGTTAGGTTAGGGGGCTTAGTAATTTAATTAGTTATTTGCATTGTGGGTTTTGGCAGTTTAAGGGGTTAATAGGTTAATTAGGTTTGTTGCGATGTGGGGTTTTTGCGGTTTAGGGGTTAATAGGTTAATTATTTTTATTGCGATGTGGGGTTTTTGCGGTTTAAGGGTTAATAGAGTAATTAGGTTTATTGCGATGTGGGGGTTTAGGGGTTAATAGGGCAATTAGGTTTATTGCGATGTGGGTGGTTGATGGTTAAGGGATTAAGGGGTTACTCACTTTTGTGAGGTTTGGGTTTGCGATGTATGTGTTAATACTTTGCGTGGGAGGTTCAGGATTGTTTTTGTTATACTTTGTTTCGTTTGCCTTCGCTGCATCCCGGTGTATTCCAAAAATGGCAGGGTGGTAAAAGAATCCACAGCCAACAGGATTTAACCCCTTAACGACCGAGGACGTGCAGGGTACGTCCTCAGAAAAAAGGCAGTTAATGCCTGAGAACGTACCCTGCACGTCCTCGGTTTGGAAAGCAGCTGGAAGCGATCCTGATCACTTCCAGCTGCTTTCCGGTTATTGCAGGATGCCTCGATATCGAGGCATCCTGCAATAACAATTTTTGCCCCTCCGGTGCAGAGAGAGCCACTCTGTGGCCCTCTCTGCACCGGACATCGATGGCCGCATTCGTTGGTGGGTGGGAGCGTAAATGGGAGGTGGGTGGGCGGCCATCAATGGCTTCTTAGTCAGAGAGGGGGGCGGGATCGGGGGCGGGATCGCCGGGGGTGCGCACAGGCGCGCGCGCGTGCACAGGGGGCGGCGGGAGGGCGCGTGCACGGGGAGGGAGCGGGTGGGAACCGCTTACACTACAGAAAATTGTACATATTTTTGTACAATATAATAAAAATAAAACGTAATGGAAGGGATCTGGGAGGGGGTGGGGGATTGATCTGGGGGGGGGGGGGGAGCTACACTACAGAAAAAACTGAAATAAATGAAAAAAAAAACATTTTTATATGCAAACTGGGTACTGGCAGACAGCTGCCAGTACCCAAGATGGCCCCCAATAAGGCAGTGGGGGGGGGGTAGAGAGCTGTTTTGGGGGGGATCAGAGAGGTTGGGGGCTAAGGGGGGATCCTACATAGCAGCATATGTAAATATGCTTAAAAAAAAAACGTAAAAAAAAAAAACCTTTTATTTTAGTACTGGCAGACTTTCTGCCAGTACTTAAGATGGCGGGGACAATTGTGGGGTGGGGGAGGGAAGAGAGCTCTATGGGAGGGAGCAGGGGGTCTGATGTGTCAGGTGGGAAGCTGATCTCTACACTAAAGCTAAAATTAACCCTGCAAGCTCCCTACAAGCTACCTAATTAACCCCTTCACTGCTGGGCATAATTCACGTTTTGTGCGCAGTGGCATTTAGCTGCCTTTTAATTACCAAAAAGCAACACCAAAGCCATATATGTCTGCTATTTCTGAACAAAGGGGATCCCAGAGAATCATTTACAACCATTTGTACCATAATTGCACAAGTTGTTTCTAAATAATTTCAGTGAGAAACCTAAAGTTTGTGAAAAAGTTGACTATTTTTTTTAATTTAATCGTATTTGGCGGTGAAATGGTGGCCTGAAATATACCAAAATGGGCCTAGATCAATACTTGGGGTTGTCTACTACACTACACTAAAGCTAAAATTAACCCTACAAGCTCCCTACAAGTTCCCTAATTAACCCCTGCACTGCTGAGCATAATACACTTGTGGTGTGCAGCAGCATTTAGCGGACTTCTAATTACTTAAAAACAACGCCAAAGCGATATATGTCTGCTATTTCTGAACAAAGGGGATCCCAGAGAAGCATTTACAACCATTTGTGCCATAATTGCACAAAATGTTTGTTAATGATTTCAGTGAGAAACCTAAAATTTGGAAAAATTTTACTTTTTTTTTTTATTTGATCGCATTTGGCGGTGAAATGGTGGCATGAAATATACCAAAATGGGCCTAGATCAATACTTTGGGATGTCTTCTAAAAAAATATATATACATGTCAAGGGATATTCAGGGATTCCTGAAAGATATCAGTGTTCCAATGTAACTAGCGCTAATTTTGAAAAAAAGTGGTTTGGAAATAGCAAAGTGCTACTTATATTTATGGCCCTATAACTTGCAAAAAAAGCAAAGAACATGTAAACATTGGGTATTTATAAACTCTGGACAAAATTTAGAAACTATTTAGCATGGGTGTTTTTTGGTGGTTGTAGATGTGTAACAGATTTTGGGGGTCAAAGTTAGAAAAAGTGTGTTTTTTTCCATTTTTTCCTCATATTTTATAATTTTTTTTATAGTAAATTATAAGATATGATGAAAATAATGGTATCTTTAGAAAGTCCATTTAATGGCGAGAAAAACGGTATATAATATGTGTGGGTACAGTAAATGAGTAAGAGGGAAATTACAGCTAAACACAAAGACCGCAAAAATGTAAAAATAGCCTTGGTCCCAAACGGACAGAAAATGGAAAAGTGCTGTGGTCATTAAGGGGTTAAGCAGCTCTCATTCTATTGTATGATGAATCATCCAATAGAATGAGAGCTGCTTAAATCCTATTGGCTGATTCAAATTTTTCAGCCAATAGGAATGCAATGGTACCCCCAGTATAAAAGAGGTACCTTGCATTTCAATCCTCAGTGTGCGGCTGACGATTGCATGAAGAGGACCTCTATGTCAGATCGATGGATCTACGCCTTGGACCTCCGCCTGGACCTCCATCTTGGACCTTCACCTGGATCTCTGCCTCCACATATCGCCGCTCCGCCTCCGCAGGGATGAAGAAGATGCTGGTCCTGTGATGGATGAAGATGAAGCCGCCTGGAAGAAGATGAAGATCGTTCAAGCTGGACTTCAACAACTATAAGTACCTAAAGAGGGGTTAGTGTTAGGTTTTTTTAAGTTTTTTTGGGGTGTTTTTTTTTTTTTAGATTAGGGTTTGGGCAGCAAAAGAGCTAAAAGCTCTTTTCAGGGCAATGTCCATCCAAATGCCCTTTTCAGGGCAATGGGTAGATTAGGTTTTTTAGATAGTTTTTTTTTATTTTGTAGGTTTGGGGGGGGTGGTAATGTTAGTGGGTCTTTGCAATTTTTTTTTAGAAAAAGAACTGATGTCTTTAGGGCAATGCCCTACAAATGGTCCTTTTAAGGGCCATTGTTAGTTTATTCTAGATTAGTTTTTTTTATTTTGGGGTAGGTTTTATAAATGGGTATTAGAATAAGAATAATTTTTATTATTTTTGATAAAAAAAAATTTTGGTGTAATTTTTTTTTTTTCATTTTGGGGTGGGTTTTTATTTTTAGATTAGGGTTTGAGCAGCAAAAAAGCTAAATGCCCTTTTAAGGGCAATGCCCATACAAATGCCCTTTTCAGGGCAATAGGTAGATTAGGGTTTACTTTATTTTTATTTTGTGGGTTTGGAGGGTGGGGGTTTGTATATTGTTAGGGGTTGTTTGTTTTGTTTTGTAGAAAAAGAGCTGTTAACTTTAGGGCAATGCCCTACAAAAGGCCCTTTTAAGGGCGCTTGGTAGTTTATTATAGATTAGGGATTTTTTTTATTTTAGGGTGTTTTTTTTTTTTAAAGGGTATAGGAATAATTTTATTGTTTTGGATAATTTCGTTTTGTTTTGTTTTTAATGGTAGTTTTTTTATTTTTTGTAATTTTAATGTTTTTTATTTTTTGCAATGGTAAGTTTTTTTTTATATTGTAATGGTATATTTAGTGTAAGGCAGCTTATGTTTTATTTTTATTTCACATGTAAGTTTGTATTTATTTTAACTAGGTAGTTATTAAATAGTTAATAACTATTTACTAACTCAGAGCTTTCCAAACTTTTCATGTTAGTGACACACTTTTTAGACCTACATCATTTTGCGACACAGTAATTCAGTTGTACTAGCAAAAAGGAGGTTAAACTAACTTGTTTTAAGAGATACGGACACATACATAAATTATACAATAACAATGTATTTACAAGTAACAGTATGTATGTGCAAGAATTAAAAACAAGTTTAATATCACCAATAGCTACTTACTATTTTATTAAGATGTATAAGATTGATAGGATGGACACAGTTTCTGAATATTTAACAGAATATTAGATAAAGACACTCGCATTTCATCATTAAGCATTTTTAAGCTTCCACTTCCTATCCATATATCAAGAGCAGGAGCAGCAATGCACTACTGGGAGCTAGCTGCAAAAAAAACCCTCTGACTTCAGCTCAGCGTTTAAGCTGCCACCCTCAGAGCTCGGTGAGTCCGATTGACTACTGCCCGCACTGCAAACACACTGCTGTCCCACTCACTGACTACACATGCAGTCACAAGCTGATTAAGGAGACTACAGGTGCAGTCAGGAGCCAATGTGTCGCCAAAGCCACCAATGGGAATAGTTTCCATTCCTACTGTGCTGCGCCAATAGGTTAAGATGATCTGTGACCCACTAGGTATCAATCACGTGTCAACCATGTGATATGCTACACACTGCTGCAGACACACTAATGTGTCACGACACACAGTTTGGAAAGCACTGTACTAACTAGTCTACCTAGTTAAAATAATTACAAACTTACCTGTGAAATAAAAATAAAACCTAAGCTAGCTACAATATAACTATTAGTTATATTGTAGCTAGCTTAGGTATTATTTCACAGGTAAGTTAATAATTGTAACTTTAATTTAGTTATATTTTAATTATGTTAAAGTTAGGGGGTGTCAGGTTTAGGGTTAGGGTTAGGTTTAAAGTTAGGGGGTGTTAGGTTTAGGGGTTAATATAGGTAAGTTACTCTGTATTTAGATTTAAATGGGTATTATTAGTTAATAATTGTAACTTTAATTTAGTTATATTTTATTTATGTTAAAGTTAGGGGGTGTTAGGTTTAGGGTTAAGTTTAGGGTTACTTTTAAAGTTAGGGGGTGTTAGGTTTAGGGGTTAATATAGGTAAGTTACTTTGTATTTAGATTTAAATAGGTATTATTAGTTAATAATTGTAACTTTAATTTAGTTATATTTTAATTATGTTAAAGTTAGGGGGTGTTAGGTTTAGGGTTAGGTTTAGGGTTAGGGGGTGTTAGGTTTAGGGGTTAATATAGTTTAATTTAGGTTGTTGCGATGTGGGGGCTGGGTTTAGGGGTTAATAGGTTTAGTTAGTATTGGCAATGTTTGTGAATGGCGGTTTAGTGGTTAATAGCTTTAGTTAGTGTTGGCCATGTTTTGGAATGGCGGTTTAGGGGTTAATATGTTTAGTTAGTGTTTGTGATGTGGGGGGGTGCGGTTTAGAGGTTGATAGGTTTAGTTTGTGTCAGCGATATAGGAGTGGTGCGGTTTAGGGGTTAATAGGTTTAGATTGTGTCGGCAATGTTTCAGAATGGCAATTTAGAGGTTAATAAGTTTAGTTCATGTTGGCAATGTGGAGGGGGTGCGTTTTAAGGATTAATAGGTTTAGTTAGTGTTCAGCGATGTTTCGAAATGGTGGTTTAGGGGTTAATAGGTTTAGTTAGTGTCGGGGATGTGGGGGTGCGGTTTAGGGGTTAATAGGTTTAGTTTGTGTCAGCGATGTGGGGGGGAGCAGTTTAGGGGTTAAATAGTTTTGTTAGTTTCAGTGATGTCGGGGAATGGGGGTTTAGGGGTTATACCTTTAATATAGACTTAGAGTTAGTGTCGGGAACTGCGGTTTAGGAAGGAACAATGAAAAATTCTGAATATAAATAATGGATCCGAAAATTTGGAAACATTTTTATTCATTTTCTGATTTTTTCTGAATTTTTCAGGATGTATCGATTCGGCAATTTAGATGCATCCGAATCGCCAAATCGGACAAAATTCGTCCGAATTCTGAATTTGTCCGAAACGAAATGCACATGTCTAGAAGTAACGCATGAAAGACAATGACCCAGATTACAAGTTGTGCAGTATAACCATAGCATACACACCACGCAAAATGGGGCCATACCGCTATTTCTATACCGCCGGTATTACAAGTCACCCTAAAACGTTATTTTGTTGTGTGATATGGTGCGGTAAGCCGCATATGGCACAATAACAAAGTTCCTAATTGGTGTGCTCGTGCACTTTTTCCCCCCATAGTGATCAATGGAGAAAAACTGTAGAAAGAAAACCTACCTAACACCTGTGATTGCGAAATGGTGATCGCATTAACGCATTCCCCATTGAAGTCTATGGAGAAAAGAAAGTTTTGTAAAAACACCCTAACATAAACCTCTAGTCTAATAACCCCTAAACCGTCGTCCCCCCACATCGCCAACACTAAATAAACCAATTAACCCCTAAACTGCCGCCTCCCACATCGGCAACACTAAATAAAATTATTAACCCCTAAACCGCCGTCCACCCACATTGCCAACACTAAATAAAACTATTAACCCCTTATCCGCCTTCTACCCACATCGAGAAAAACTAAATTAAACTATAAACCCGTTTTTTTTTTTACATTAGGGCTTTTTTTATTTTCATTTGCACTAAAAGAGCTGATTGCCATACAAATGCCCCTTTAGGGGCAATGGGTAGATTTGTTTTTTTTTTAGTTATGCCTTTTTTATTTTGGGGGGTTGGGTGTTGTACTGTTAGGGGGGACTTTGTATTTTTTTGTGTAAAAGAGCTGATTTCTTTAGGGCAATGCCCTTCAAAAGGCCCTTTTAAGGGCTATTAGTAGTTTATTGTTAGATTAGGGTTTTTTTATTTTGGGGTGTCTTTTATATTTTAAACGGGGTATTAGATTAGGAATAACTTTTTTTATTTTTGATAATTTTGTTTTTCTCTGTAATGTTAGATTTGGTTATTTTGTTTAATTTTAGACGGCTAGATTACGAGTTTTGCGTTATAGTGAAAAAGCAGCGTTATCAGGTTATAACGCTGCTTTTTCACTACCGCTGGTATTACAAGTCTTGCAGGTTTAGGGACACTGCACACTTTTTTGGCCTTATCGCAAATCAACACGCAAATTGCGTATAGTCTTTTTTCTATGGGACTTCCATAGCGCCGGTATTACAAGCTTTTCCTGGGAGGCTAAACAGTGAACGGTACCGCCTATCCCGTCATGATTCGTAACGCATTCTAAAGTCAGTAGTTATGAGTTTTACACTACAAAGCTGTAGCATAAAACTCATAACTTAAGTGTTAAAACACAACCATAAACTACCTATTAACCCCTAAACCGAGGCCCTCCCGCATCGCAAACACTAACATAAAATTATTAACCCCTAATCTGCCACTCAGGACATCGCCACCACTAGAATAAACATATTAACCCCTAAACCGCTGCACTCCCGCATCACAAACATTAGTTAAATATTATTAACCCCTAATCTGCCGCCCCTAACATTGCTGCCACCTACCTACATTTATTAACCCCAATCTGCCGCCCCAACGTCGCCGCCATTATACTAAATGTATTAACCCCTAAACCTAAGTCTAACCCTAACACCCCCTAACTTAAATATAATTAAAATAAATCTAAATAAAACCTACTATCATTACCTAAATAATTCCTATTTAAAACTAAATACTTACTTATAAAATAAACCCTAAGCTAGCTACAATATAGCTAATAGTTACATTGTAGCTAGCTTAGGGTTTATTTTTATTTTACAGGCAAGTTTGTATTTATTTTAACTAGGTAGAATAGTTAGTAAATAGTTATTAACTATTTACTAACTACCTAGCTAAAATAAATACAAATTTACCTGTAAAATAAAATCTAACCTAAGTTACACTAACACCTAACACTACACTACAATTAAATCAATTAACAAAATTAAATACGATTAACTAAATTAAATACAAATACCAAATTAAAAAACAACAACACTAAATTACACAAAATAAAAAACAAATTACAATATATTTAAACTAGTTACACCTAATCTAATAGCCCTATCAAAATAAAAAAGCCCCCCAAAATAAAAAAAAAAACCCTAGCCTAAACTAAACTACCAATAGACCTTTAAAGGGCCTTTTGCGGGGCATTGCCCAAAGAAATCAGCTCTTTTACCTGTAAAAAAAATACAAACAACCCCCCAACAGTTAAACCCACCACCCACACAACCAACCCCCCAAATAAAAGCTCTATTGCAGCCCAAAGCCCTAACCTAAAAATAAAACCCACCCAATAAACCCTTAAAAAAACCTAACACTAACTCCTGAAGATCCACTTACAGTTTTGAAGATCCGACATCCATCCTCAATGAAGCCAGGAGAAGTCCTCAACGAAGCCGGGAGACGTCTTCATCCAAGCTGGGAGAAGTGGTCCTTCAGACGGGCAGAAGTCTTCATCCAGACGGCATCTTCTATCTTCATCTAATCAGCCAATAGAATGCGAGCTCAATCCTATTGGCTGATAGAATTCTATCAGCTAATCGGAATTAAGGTTGAAAAAATCCTATTGGCTGATGCAATCAGCCAATAGAATTTTTCAACCTTAATTCCGATTAGCTGATAGAATTCTATCAGCCAATCAGAATCTAAGGGACGCCATCTTGGATGACGTCACTTATAGGAACCTTCATTCATCGGGTAGTCATCGGAAGAAGAGGATGCTCTGCGTCAGATGTCTTGAAGATGGACCCGCTCCGCGCCAGATGGATGAAGATAGAAGATGCCATCTGTATGAAGACTTCTGCCCGTCTAGAGAACCACTTCTCCCGGCTTGGATGAAGACTTCTCCCAGCTTCGTTGAGGACTTCTTGCCGCTTCGATGAGGACTTCTCCCGGCTTCATTGAGGATGGATGTCGGATCTTCAAAACTGTAAGTGAATCTTCAGGGGTTAGTGTTAGGTTTTTTAAGAGTTTATTGGGTGGGTTTTATTTTTAGGTTAGGGCTTTGGGCTGCAATAGAGCTAAATGCCCTTTTAAGGGCAATGCCCATCCAAATGCCCTTTTCAGAGCAATAGGGAGCTTAGGTTTTTTTAGTTAGGGTTTGATTTGCGGGGTTGGTGGGTTTTACTGTTGGGGTTTGTTTGTATTTTTTTTACAGGTAAAAGAGCTGATTTAATTGGGGCAATGACCCACAAAAGGCCCTTTTAAGGGCTATTGGTAGTTTAGTTTAAACTAGGGTTTTTTATTTTGGGGGGCTTTTTTATTTTGATAGGGCTATTAGATTAGGTGTAATTCGTTTAAATATCTTGTAATTGTTTTTATTTTGTGTAATTTAGTGTTTAGTTTTTTTTGTAATTTAGGTATTTGTATTTAATTTAGTTAATTGTATTTAATTTAGGTAATTGATTTAATTGTAGTGTAGTGTTAGGTGTTAGTGTAACTTAGGTTAGGTTTTATTTTACAGGTAAATTTGTATTTATTTTAGCTAGGTAGTTTACTAACTATTCTACCTAGTTAAAATAAATACAAACTTGCCTGTGAACTAAAAATAAAACTTAAAGGGCTATAATACCCAAATGTTTAAACACTTGAAAGTGATGCAGCATAGCTGTAAAAAGCTGACTAGAAAATATCTCCTGAACAGCTCTATGTAAAAAAGAAAGATATTTTACCTCAAAAGTTCCTCAGTAGCCACCTCCCATTGTAAAGGATTTCTAAGCAGCATTTTAGTGTGTCTGTCCTAGGACAGCTTAGGGGATGAGCCTCATGCACTCTCATATTATTTCCCTATTCAGTTTACTATGAAATCTCATGAGAGTTAAGTCAAATCTCATGAGATCACAGTAAAAGAGTTCATGACCTCAGCACTGCTGATGCTGATTGGCTGCTGTTCATTTCTTCATTTATTTTTTATTTTTTTTTACCTGCAGCTGGGCTGCAGCTGAGTATAACTTTTTACACAGAACTTACTCTGCTGAGCTGAGGAGATTGTGAGGTAAAATATCTTCTTTTTTTACATAGAGATGCTCGGGTGATATTTTCCTGTCAGCTTTTTACAGTTATACTGCATCAGTTTCAAGTGATTTAGCATATGAGTATTATGTCCTTTAAGATAGCTACAATGTAACTATTAGTTATATTGTAGCTAGCTTAGGGTTTATTTTACAGGTAAGTATTTATTTTTAAATAGGAATTATTTAGTTATTAATAGTAGGTTTTATTTAGATTTAATTTGATTATATTTAAGTTAGGGGGTGTTAGGGTTAGGGTTAGACTTAGATTTAGAGGTTAATAAATTTAGTATAGTGGCGGCGACATTGGGGGCGGCAGATTAGGGGTTAATAAATGTAGGTAGGTGGCGGCGATGTTTGGGACGGCAGATTAGGGTTTAATATTATTTAACTAGTGTTTCCGATGCGGGAGGCCGGCGGTTTAGTGGTTAATATGTTTATTATAGTGGCGCCGATGTCCGGAGCGGCAGATTAGGGGTTAATAAATATAATGTAGGTGTCGGCGATGTCGGGGGCAGCAGATTAGGGGTTAATAAATATAAGATTAGGGGTGTTTAGACTCGGGTTCATGTTAGGGTGTTAGGTGTAAACATAAAATTTGTTTCCCCATATAAATCAATGGGGCTGCGTTACAGAGCTTTAAGCTGCTTTATTGCAGGTATTAGACTTTTTCTCAGCCGGCTCTCCCCATTGATTTCTATGGGGAAATCGTGCACGAGCACGTAAAACCAGCTCACTGCTGACATAAGCAGCGCTAGTATTGGAGTGCAGTATGGAGCACAATTTTGCTCTACGCTCACTTCTTGTCTTTTAACGCCGGGTTTCTGAAAACCTGTAATACCAGCGCTGTAGGTAAGTGACCGGTGAGAATAACGTGCAAGTTTTCATCGCACCCCTCTTACCGCAAAACTCGTAATCTGGCCGAGAGTTTGTTATTTCTTGTAATGTTAGGTTTTATTTATTTTCGTAGTGTTAGGATTTTTAAATTTTGTAATTTAGATTTTTTATTTTTGATATCTTTTTTTTTTTTAAATAGTAATTTTAGGTTTATTTATAGTTTGAACCTAGTTTTTTTTTATTTCACATGTAAGTTTGTATTTATTTTAATGTAGTTATATTGTAACTTTAATTAAAAGTTAGGGGGTGTTAGGTTTAGGGGTTAATAGTTTAATTTAGTTTGTTGTGATTTGGGGGGACAGTTTAGGGGTTAATATGATGTCAGTATATTTATGAAAATCTTAGTAGTGTTATCCAAATAATATATCAGTTTATGGCAGGGTTGTAACCAATACAAATAATAATTTTCCTTAAAAAATAGAAACCCTTAATCCACCATGCATCTACTAGACCATACAATTAATATAAATATCTGAATTCTTTTATTTAGTTAATATCCATGAACATATTGAAATATATTTGCAATAAAAGAAATATGAAATAATATTATATGCGCTTGAAAACTATTTAAATATGCTATGCAATAATATATCAGCTTATCTTAAACACCAGCCTTATTTACAAATCTTTTAATATCCAAGCAATACAATTTTAAACTGTACTCTTAAGCAAGCAATTTATCCTAATACAAAATTAACTGACAATATCAGAACTTGCATAGATGAGTTACTTAGCCAATCAGATACAGATTTAAACAACAATACAATATATAGGCTGTGAAATGCTAACTTGAAAAACACACTGCTTCTTTAAATCTATTAAATACAAATTGACTATGCATATAACTTATCTAACAAAACCCAGAAAACTGTATCTTTAAACTGCAGTGACATTAAAATATCACATGTAATTAGCAGCCCTTTTCTTATACTCTATATATACGTTACCAAAATGATATCCAGCTTCAAGATTTTTCACACCTCATATAAAATAAGTGTAATTGCAATGGAATAGGAGAAGTATGGCCCACTTTGTTTTTATAGTTTGACTGTGTCCCACGCAAAACAGTTTCAGTCAGTTACAAAACTCTGCAGCCAGTCTTTTTTTCCACCTTTTCCTGCATAGCACTATATAGTGTAATCATTGGTGTAAAATATGGGTGGCCCTTCGAAACCTTGTCCCTTTATTGGATAATCTGAATATCCCATTTCCAACAGCCAAAAAGCTTTCTGGCTGTAGTTCTCTCATGGCAACACCAGGTGGCAGCATTACAATTAGACAGCACAAACAAATGCAGCATGACAAAAAAAAATACAGCTATACATTTAAACATCTTTCTTTAAATGTATAATAACTACCATAATTTTCTTCATATTAATAAGTTTGCAATACCAATCGCAGCTGGGTAATATCATATTACCTCTCTGGTCATTTTGATATGAGACATGTGTCTAACATTATTTATATTGTATTATATTAGTTTATACTGCCAATTATTCTGAAATTAATGGCATTTATATATTCTAATATGTTTTCTTTCACTTAATATAATATGTTCTATGTCTCCGACAATTTCTGCATATATGAATTGATGCCTGCAATAGAAATGGAAACAATTATCAGAAATGGTTTAAGCATTCATATGTCTATGGTCCATCTGAAATAAGATTAAGTATTATTAATCATTTACTTTTAGGTCCACAAATATTTATTTATATTCTTAAAAACACAGAGGTTATTAAACATTTTTGACTGACTAAAACAGTTACCTCCCAGCTTAGCAAATACCCATGTAATAATAGAGAATTAGACAATTTCCCAACTTTCTATATTTAATACATTCTGGGCCATGCATTCAAAGAGAGAGAAAAAAAAATGTTTATTTGTTATCTGTTTTAATGAGTTTCAGAGTCACACCTCAGCATCTGTCTTTTGTTTCCCAAGGCCTTCACTGCCTTTTCAGTAATTTCAGACTCCCTGTCTCCCACTTACTACATGGGGTCCCCTGCACTTAAGTGCAAATGCTGAAAACTCTCATAAAACATGTTACTTTTGAGATCCTATTACACCTTTTCAGTTGGAAGACAAATGGTATCCTGATTCCAGTCTGTGAATTCCCATCTCATTATCTCCTAAATCAACAGCCTTAGACATTTATGTTTTTATTAACTGTATGATGGTAAGCTATGCTTGTATTTTTAATTAAGGAGCAAATGGTTTTGGTCCTGTCTCAAGCCACAAACTCTGTTTTATTTCAAAATTACTTCCCCAACATTCCTCTAAGTGACTGTATTAAATTGGGGTAGACCAAATGTCTTAGAGTCATAAAACTCTGTATATAGTCAAATGAGCATGGTCACTGAGTTAGTTCCTTTTGGAAAATGTCTGTGTATTTTACACCGCAGGGGTCGTGCTTCAAAAGGCTATGCTGATTTCCAATCCTGATAAACGTGCATTTACCTAGCCAAAATCAGCTTGTAGGGGGTTTTGAGTTAAATCCTGACATCAGAATTTCTATTCTACAGCACATCTGATAAAATAGACGGCTTCATATATACACACATCCTTTTTATATTATTTTCATTTACGTATATATATATTAGTATATATATATATATATATATATATATATATATATATATACGGTATATATATATATATATATATATATATATATATATATATATATATATTATGTCATTGACCTTTACCCTGACATAATTCCCCCTTTCAAATTCAAATATATGTAGGACACATGTGTTTGAATTGGATCAAAGTCAGTGGTACTCGGTGAGGATGTTGGCCATACACAACATAGATAGTCTCTTATGTAGATAGTCTGTCAATTTTGAGCCTTCATGTTTATCACTTAGGCATCTTTAAACTACAGTATGTCTTTAGTTCATTTGGGGATATGACACTTCATTCTCCCTCTATGACTTGTAGTTGGGATCTGGGATGACATGCCCATAATTGATTGATATGGACCCATTTATCTATGAAACCTTCATTTTTGGGGATTCTTATTTTATAGGCCACTGGAGATATTTTGTCAGTAATGACAAAAGGACCTTTCCATGAGGGAAGAAATTTCTTCTCCCTAACCTGATCTCTTCCAAAGTTATAAAGATAAACTTTATCATTTATTTCATATTTCTTTTTGGACGTTTTGAGATCATAATAGGTTTTGGTGGCGGTTACGGCTCTTTCTAAATTCCTTTGAGCAAATGCAAAGGCATGTTGCAGGTGTTTTCTTAGGTTCTCCACATATTGATGTGTATTGGCAGCGTTTATCAAGTTTTGGTCTGATTTACAGTACAGCAGATGCTGAGGTAGAACCATTCTTCTACCAGTCATCAGTTCAAAAGGTGACATCTTGGTAGCACTACTTGGAGTTGCTCTTAATGCCATTAAGACTAGAGGTAGTTTTACATCCCAGTCTTTACCCGTTTCACTCACAAACTTTTTTGAGGATTTTAACAATGGACTGATTGTAACGCTCTACACCACCACTTGAGGCAGCTCTATAAGCAATATGGAGCTTTCTTTTAACCCCTAGTATTTTCCACATTTTGGTCATCACTTCGCTAGTGAAGTGGGTCCCCCGATCTGACTCGATTCTTTGGGGCAGACCAAATCTGGAAAACACATGGTTGATGAGCAACGCCGCACATGTTTCAGCACTATTGTTAGGTGCACTAATGCACTCTACCCATTTAGTGAATAGGCATGTCACTGTTAACATGTACTTGTTACCTCTTGATGACCTTGTTACCGGACCAATAAAATCAATTTGTATATCTGACCATGGCATTACCATCCCCCTTTTCTGCAATGGCGCTCTATTCGTTGGTGCAGTGGGTTGGAACTGTGGGCAGATTAAACACCCTTGACAGTAGGTTTGAACATCTTTCAACATGTGTGGCCAAAAAGCGTAATCACGCAATATTTCATACGTGAGTTTGGCACCGCGATGACCAGATGTGGGAGCATCATGGGCATGTTGAAGCATTAGACCTCTGAACTTGGTGGGTACTACCCACTGCTGGATGCCAGTTTTGGAGGTTCTAATTAACAAACCATCCTGCAACTTGAATTGTGATCTAGATTTTATTAAGATTCTAAGATCTTCTTTGCCAATGCAATCATCTTTTGAGATGGGGTTGCTTTCAGGATCTTCTATGTGTTTATAGAAGATGCCTACTAGGAGAATCCTGACTCCATTGTACCAAGTTAGGCTCACTCTGTTGTTTTGCCTGGTTTCTGGTAATGGCTTCTACCTGAATTGCACACATTAAGTGGTCAATATTAAGGAGTTCTCCAGTTATGGCTCCTTGTTTGGCTAATGAATCCGCAAGGTCATTGCCTTCCTTATCAGGACCTAGAACTCTGGAATGACCCTTGGTCTTTTTCCAGTGTATGGTTAAATCATTGTATACCACCAGATTATCAATCTCGCAGAACAACTTGCCATGCTTGACTGGTTTATTATTGCTTTTCTGCATGCCATTTCTTTTCCAAGTTGGCAGGTATTCAACAAAACTGTCACGCACATAATTTGAGTCAGTTATGATCACAAATTCATCAATATCATGTTCAACAGCCAATTCAATGGTTTTGAAAATAGCAGTTAGTTCTGCAACCTGACTGGATCTTGGTCCAATGTTGAAACCTATAGATATATTTGGGAATCCATTTGCCCCAGTTATACCAATGCCAGCAACTAATCTGCGCTCATTATCAATAGTGGCATGGTAAGAACAACCATCAACATACACCCAAGGTAGTGTTTGACAATGGTCCTCATTGTACATTTTATATGGGGAAAGCAATTGTTCCTCCAGAAAATCATCTTCTGATAATTCTTCCCCAGGATCTCTAGCAGTACAGTCGTGGAGCTCAGCAAGTCCTTGTGCCACTGAATTCTTTTTATTCTGCTTGTAGCGAATTTCTAATGGCCAGCCTTGCAAGGAAAGAGTCCACGCTGTTTTGCGGCTATTAGACAAATTCCCATCTCTTCTTCTCTCACTTTGCAAATATAGCAAAGGCTGGTGGGCCGTTTCTACAATAATTTTCTCGCCCTGTATATAGCTGCGGAAATTTTGTAGAGCCCAAACAGTAGATAAGAGGGCTTTTTCGCAATCGTTAAACTTTATTTCTACTGGGGATAGATTTTTGCTCGCATAAGCAATGGCTTTGTTCAAATTATCATGCTTTTGGTATAAAACAGCACTCATACTTACATCTGTGTACCCTGTTTCTAAGTAGAAAGGTTTGCCACCTTCAGGGTACGCTAAGCAAGGTGCTTGAGTGAGTTTTCTCTTCAGCTCTCTGATGGCTGTCTCTTGAGACTCACTCCAGTGCTATTTCACATCTTTCTTTAGAAGAAGTAGTAGTGGTTTAGCTAATTCCGCATAATTATCAATGAATTTGCGAGAATAATTTGTCATACCCAGGAATGATCTCAATTCCTTTAAGTTAGTTGGGTTTTTAGAATTCACTATAGCTTCCACCTTTTTCTTTTGGGGATTTAATCCTTCAGAGGTAACTTCATGTCCCAAGAAGTTTACACGAGTGCGGCACCATTGAGCTTTTTGCAGGGATAATTTGACACCTGCCCTTTTAAGTTGGCTGAGGACGTGTTTAAGCTCTGCGATGTGTTTTTCAAAGTCTGTGCTTTTGATTAAAACATCATCAACATAAGATAAGGTCCCCCTTTCCACTGCGCCTTATGCATGAATACAGCAAATTCATGTTCAGAATTTATGTATCCAAATGGGAGTCTCTGGAATGCATACTGAACCTTTTGGAAAGAGAACGCTAGCTTATATTGGTCCTCTTCATGTACCTTTATGGTCCAATATCCCTGTGCACAATCAATGGCAGTGAATATTTTGGATACCTGCATTTGTGCTAGGCACTGGTCAATGTATGGTACAGGCCAGCCAGACATGTATACTCGTTTGTTTAGCTGTCTTAAGTCAGCACACAAACGCCATTGTCCATTGGGCTTAAGGACACCTAGAATAGGATTATTATAAGAGCTGTGCACCTGTCTGATAATACCTCTTTCTTTCAAATTCCTTATGATCTCTGCAAGAGAATCATATGAGGCTAAGGGAAGTCTGTATTGTTTGACAAATACAGGTGGCGCATCGGGATCTGTTTGTATTCTTGCAATGTGCAAGTCTGTAGTACCACAGTCATAAGAATCCTTAGCGAAAATATCCTTGTATTCCATTAGGAGTTCTCGCAGCTGTTGGCGTTCTTCATCGCTGGAACAGCCATTAGCTAAGGATATTTGCTCTTCGACTATTTGCTGAAATCCTGGAAAGATTTCAGTCTGTCCAATTTCATAGGCTTCTTCCAACCTAGAGGTGAGATCCCCTTGATTATAGTTTACATTGCTCCCATGACTCTGGGTATTGGGGTAATCTTGCTGTTTGATTGGCTGATCAAACACTAGAGAGGCCTCTTCAATTTTACAGATGCCTTCCTCTGAGCTGAAGAGATAAATAGACTGAATATTAAATAGACCCTCTGGCATAGATGCAAAGGATTGTTCTATTAATTGTTCTTCAGTTAAGTATCCTTCAGGTATTAGCCCAATTACATTATTCTGGAATCCAAAAGTGTAATAACTTGATTCCAGTGCATATGCTATGGTAGTTCCCTTGGATAATGTTATATCCTGTGGGGTCATGTTATGCACAACAATATGTATTGGAACAGTTCCAATATTCACCATAGGAGTGTAGGTTCCTGTGACACCCAGATTTTGTATTCTATGGGAGAGGCAAATTAGTGTTTCAGAAGTTTTTAATTTCTGACCTCTCTTTACCTGTAAGGGTAAAAGAAATTTATCAGCCCCAGCAGGAATTATAACATCGCTAGATACCTGCATATTCACAGCATATGGCAATGGCTGGTTTGATTTCAGGGCTGCGTTTTCATCCTGAAATACTTCAGGGTCCCCCTTTAACCTGCTCCAAAGGCAAGAATTAATCAAGTCTATTTGTATGGCATATCTATCTAAGATATCATTGCCAATGTATATTTGATTATGGGGAGTATTTAAAACTAAAAACAGGTGCTTCACTGACTTATTGCCAATAGAGATAGATAATAAGCACTTAGCTGTGATGTTATAGCTTTCAGACCTGTCATCCAGGTCGTTGACACAGTGGTCTTGGGAAGAAAGATATTTAATCACTTTAGGTTCAGCTATTTGCGCTAATAAACCTTCGCTTATATAGCTAGCTTCCTGTTTTAAGTTTATTTTAGCATACTTGGTTTTACCAAGGTCATGCACTTGTATAGGGATAAATAGATCCTCTTTAACTCTCTCAATCCCTGTGAGGTATTGAGCGTGGCCTCCCCCCTTAGGGATTTTATGATCCCCCTTGTGGAGTGATATGGTTAATACATCGCCATCTAGGGAAATATTCGCTATCTTTCCAGGCGATATTTTAAAAGTATTACCATCAGAGCCACTAAAAGGAGTCTGATCATCTATTTGTAGAATAGTGATTTCAGGTACAGAGTTATTCCTGAAATGAATCTCCACAGCATCTGGTTTCTCTTCCACCACATGACAGCTATGTCGGGTGCGAGATATATCAGATTTTTCATAATTGATAGGCCGTCTAACTTGCGACCAAATTACATTATTTATGCAATCAATTATGATGCTTAATCGCTTCTGAGATCACTACCAATAATTAAACGATCAGTTGGCAGATCCACTATAATGACAGGGTGTCTTATGACCCTGTTCCCCAATTTAAATTTTAACCAGGCAGTACCGTAGACTTTTAGGGAGTCACCCCCAACACCTATTAGAGAACCGTCAAATTCTCTTATTTTAGGTTTGTGGGGTGTTAGCTCATTTAGCTGTGTGTAGTACCTGGGGGATAAGATAGTTGCCTGTGACCCAGTGTCAATTAATCCCCTGATAGGGTTGGAGACTGAATCTTGCAGCTCAACTAATACATAATATCTTCCTGCAGTTTCTACCATTTCACACATAAAGTTGGTGTTAGTATACATTTGTGGGCTTCGCCACGTGTTACCTGAATTCGCAGTGTCATTCGATGCAGAGGAACCTTCATACCTATCTGTTTCCTCTATGACAGGGTCGGCTGGATTCTTTTGTACTGCATCTGTGGAGATAAGGTTAGGAGAGAGCTGCAAGGGAAGAGTTTTGTTAATTTTTCCCGGATGAGGTTGCCTGTCATCACAGCCAAATTGTCCGTTTTCGGTCTGTGGGGAGAGAACATGATTAGTATCATTGATATTTATTATTACATTTTGTATATCTCTCCCCTCCCCCTCAGGTGATGCTGCAGTATTTATGACTGTGCCTGTGGTCCACTGCTGACCACTGGTTGTACCCCTAAAAAAGTATTGTTCGGTTGCTGAGCCGTAGATTTTTGACTCATATTAGCGATTTGTTCACTCAACCGATTTAACTGGGTAAACAGCATATCTACCTGATTGTACAAGTTATCTCTACCCCTGGGCCTATCTCTTGGTGCCTCATTGTACTGATTCCTGGACCATTGGGTTCCCTCAGAATCAGGGCCGCTATTTCTATTCTGGCGTGGTTGTCCCTGGGGTTCAGCTTGTTCAGCATTAGTACTTTTGGGAGCATTATATACCTGGGGTGTCTGGTTACCCTGAGAATATCTTCGCCATCTATTGTATCTACCCTTGCGCGGATACCAATTATTTGGTGAGTATTCTCTTTGTGAGTAATTATTCACCTGATTATATCCCCCACTTTGGTTATAGTCTCCCTGCGCCTCAACCTGTGTAGGGGAGGGGGCAGAGTTAAACCTCTGTGGAGATGGCCTGTTTTGACTGGCCACTTCCGCATAAGTTCTCTTTTTAGACTTCAAATTGAGGGGGCTAGGTGACACCCTAGTTTCTGCCACAATTTTGGGTTTTGACTCCTTTTTAACCCCCTGCTCACTGGACTGCTGAATAGAGTATAACTTTGTACTCTCTTTGATCAGCCATTCCAATGAGCAGTCCTCATCAAAATCTCTAGCTAAGTTGATTTTGATGGGTGTAGGCAGTGCTTCAAAAAATAAATTTACAAATTCTGAGCCATCAAATTTGGGATTATCTTCAGCCATACTGTACGAAATTTTTCAATACAGAAAGGAATTCGATTGGACTCTGATTCGCACGACACTTTAAACCATATACCGCTATTTTCGCGGCAGTTTTAGTGCGATATTGCCCGAATTCTTTTCTGCATTGTCGTTTTACCCCATTCCAGGAATGAATATTCATATCCTTTAGTGAAGCAAAGAATTTGTGATGCTTACTGTGAAATACCCAAGGCAGAAATTCAATTTTCAATTTCTCACTTGTAACATTCATTATAGCTAACACATTTTCAAAAGCCTCTAAATGATCAATTACAGATGTTGTTCCCTTATTGGAGAATATGGGTACTGCGCGTTGTACGAAGGTGATTATTTTATGGGAATCATAGACTTTATTAGAATTATTTTGGGATTCTCTGTTAGAGTTTCCCTCCCCCGCGCCAGCTGCGCTACAGCAATCCTCTGGATTTACATCCTGAGGTGACTGCCTATTTGGGAAATCTATTTCTGACCCATTAGGGGTCATTTGTCTATACTGTTCAATATGTTTTTGTACCTCATCCCTGAAGCGTTCGATAAAGGAGTTAGCATTATCTGCATTATTCTCACTGTTAATATAAGGGTTTTCATTATGGCGATATGACCTTTTTTAAATCGCTTAATTCTCTCTGGCTTTGCGCAAGCTGTTTATTTAAATCTTGTATCTGTGCGATTAAGTCCATATTATGCTTATCTTAGGCGGCTAGGTTTTGGGCAAATTCATCCATATTATTTTTGGCTATTTTTAAACCCTCTTTGCGTCTGCGCGAGGAACGAATACTATTTTCTAGCTCCTGTATTTGCAATCGTTTGTCTGTGACACAAAACGACATTTCGTCAATCATGCATATTAAGAGGGGCCAAGATTTTAGTATTAGTTCTTCTCACTTTTTGGGAGCTTTGCATTGATTAATCATTAATAATTCCTGGAAGAATTCATTCTCTTCATTCCACATATTATTATTAACGGTAATATTTTTAGCCCTAGTTTCAAGCATATCCATAAAATCATTTCATTCAATATTAAACTTCCCTTTAAGGTAACTTAAGATATCTTTCTTAAGGACCTGACCTTTAGTAATAGGTATGGTTATGGTTATTTTCATCGCTATGTAAAGAATTAAAACGCTAATACAATTTTTGCCAATAAAAAGAGAGAAGAAAAAAAATTTATATTTCAAAAAAATATATATATTATTAATTTTGAAACATGAAAAATTAATATTTCGAAATATGAAAAATTTATATTTTTGATTAACCTTGAAAATATGAAAAATTAATATTTTTGATTAATTTTTAAATATGAAAAATTAATATTTTTATTAATCTTTCAAAAATTAATCTTTAATAATATTTCAAGATATTAATATCAATCTCTAAATATGAAAATCAATATTTCAACTCTTCAAAAATTATATCTTCAAAATATTAATATCGAAATATGAAACTTTTTCTCTCTTTTATAATAATTTCTATCTACCACAAATATATAATATCAAATATGATGGATATTATTAAATCTCAGAACAGTGCCTCCAATTATTATGTCAGCATATTTATGAAAATCTTAGTAGTGCTATCCAAATAATATATCAGTTTATGGCAGGGTTATAACCAATACAAATAATAATTTTCCTTAAAAATAGAAACCCTTAATCCACCATGCATCTACTAGACCATACAATTAATATAAATATCTGAATTCTTTTATTTAGTTAATATCCATGAACATATTGAAATATATTTGCAATAAAAGAAATATGAAATAATATTATATGCGCTTGAAAACTATTTAAATATGCTATGCAATAATATATCAGCTTATCTTAAACACCAGCCTTATTTACAAATCTTTTAATATCCAAGCAATACAATTTTAAACTGTACTCTTAAGCAAGCAATTTATCCTAATACAAAATTAACTGACAATATCAGAACTTGCATAGATGAGTTACTTAGCCAATCAGATACAGATTTAAACAACAATACAATATATAGGCTGTGAAATGCTAACTTGAAAAACACACTGCTTCTTTAAAGCTATTAAATACAAATTGACTATGCATATAACTTATCTTACAAAACCCAGAAAACTGTATCTTTAAACTGCAGTGACTTTAAAATATCACATGTAATTAGCAGCCCTTTTCTTATACTCTATATATACGTTACCAAAATGATATCCAGCTTCAAGATTTTTCACACCTCATATAAAATAAGTTTAATTGCAATGGAATAGGAGAAGTATGGCCCACTTTGTTTTTATAGTTTGACTGTGTCCCACGCAAAACAGTTTCAGTCAGTTACAAAACTCTGCAGCCAGTCTTTTTTTCCACCTTTTCCTGCATAGCACTATATAGTGTAATCATTGGTGTGAAATATGGGTGTCCCTTCGAAACCTTGTCCCTCTATTGGATAATCTGAATATCCCATTTCCAGCAGCCAAAAAGCTTTCTGGCTGTAGTTCTCTGATGGCAGCACCGGGTGGCAGCATTACAATTAAACAGCACAAACAAATGCAGCATGACAAAAAAAATACAGCTATACATTTAAACATCTTTCTTTAAATGTATAATAACTACCATAATTTTCTTCATATTAATAAGTTTGCAATACCAATCGCAGCTGAGTAATATTATATTACCTCTCTGGTCATTTTGATATGAGACATGTGTCTAACATTATTTATATTGTATTATAGTAGTTTATACTGCCAAATATTCTGAAATTAATGGCATTTATATATTCTAATATGTTTTCTTTCACTTAATATAATATGTTCTATGTCTCCGACAATTTCTGCATATATGAATTGATTCCTGCAATAGAAATGGAAACAATTATCAGAAATGGTTTAAGCATTCATATGTCTATGGTCCATCTGAAATAAGATTAAGTATTATTAATCATTTACTTTTAGGTCCACAAATATTTATTTATATTCTTAAAAACACAGAGGTTATTAAACATTTTTGACTGACTAAAACAGTTACCTCCCAGCTTAGCAAATACCCATGTAATAATAGAGAATTAGACAATTTCCCAACTTTCTATATTTAATACATTCTGGGCCATGCATTCAAAGAGAGAGAAAAAAAATGTTTATTTGTTATCTGTTTTAATGAGTTTCAGAGTCACACCTCAGCATCTGTCTTTTGTTTCCCAAGGCCTTCACTGCCTTTTCAGTAATTTCAGACTCCCTGTCTCCCACTTACTACATGGGGTCCCCTGCACTTAAGTGCAAATGCTGAAAACTCTCATAAAACATGTTACTTTTGAGATCCTATTACACCTTTTCAGTTGGAAGACAAATGGTATCCTGATTCCAGTCTGTGAATTCCCATCTCATTATCTCCTAAATCAACAGCCTTAGACATTTATGTTTTTATTAACTGTATGATGGTAAGGTATGCTTGTATTTTTAATTAAGGAGCAAATGGTTTTGGTCCTGTCTCAAGCCACAAACTCTGTTTTATTTCAAAATTACTTCCCCAACATTCCTCTAAGTGACTGTATTAAATTGGGGTAGACCAAATGTCTTAGAGTCATAAAACTCTGCATATAGTCAAATGAGCATGGTCACTGAGTTAGTTCCTTTTGGAAAATGTCTGTGTATTTTACACCGCAGGGGTCGTGCTTCAAAAGGCTATGCTGATTTCCAATCCTGAGAAACGTGCATTTACCTAGCCAAAATCAGCTTGTAGGGGGTTTTGAGTTAAATCCTGACATCAGAATTTCTATTCTACAGCACATCTGATAAAATAGACGGCTTCATACAGGGAGTGCAGAATTATTAGGCAAATGAGTATTTTGACCACATCATCCTCTTTATGCATGTTGTCTTACTCCAAGCTGTATAGGCTCGAAAGCCTGCTACCAATTAAGCATATTAGGTGATGTGCATCTCTGTAATGAGAAGGGGTGTGGTCTAATGACATCAACACCCTATATCAGGGGTGCATAATTATTAGGCAACTTCCTTTCCTTTGGCAAAATGGGTCAAAAGAAGGACTTGACAGGCTCAGAAAAGTCAAAAATAGTGAGATATCTTGCAGAGGGATGCAGCACTCTTAAAATTGCAAAGCTTCTGAAGCGTGATCATCGAACAATCAAGCGTTTCATTCAAAATAGTCAACAGGGTCGCAAGAAGCGTGTGGAAAAACCAAGGCGCAAAATAACTGCCCATGAACTGAGAAAAGTTAAGCGTGCAGCTGCCAAGATGCCACTTGCCACCAGTTTGGCCATATTTCAGAGCTGCAACATCACTGGAGTGCCCAAAAGCACAAGGTGTGCAATACTCAGAGACATGGCCAAGGTAAGAAAGGCTGAAAGACGACCACCACTGAACAAGACACACAAGCTGAAATGTCAAGACTGGGCCAAGAAATATCTCAAGACTGATTTTTCTAAGGTTTTATGGACTGATGAAATGAGAGTGAGTCTTGATGGGCCAGATGGATGGGCCCGTGGCTGGATTGGTAAAGGGCAGAGAGCTCCAGTCCGACTCAGATGCCAGCAAGGTGGAGGTGGAGTACTGGTTTGGGCTGGTATCATCAAAGATGAGCTTGTGGGGCCTTTTCGGGTTGAGGATGGAGTCAAGCTCAACTCCCAGTCCTACTGCCAGTTTCTGGAAGACACCTTCTTCAAGCAGTGGTACAGGAAGAAGTCTGCATCCTTCAAGAAAAACATGATTTTCATGCAGGACAATGCTCCATCACACGCATCCAAGTACTCCACAGCGTAGTTGGCAAGAAAGGGCATAAAAGATGAAAATCTAATGACATGGCCTCCTTGTTGACCTGATCTGAACCCCATTGAGAACCTGTGGTCCATCATCAAATGTGAGATTTACAAGGAGGGAAAACAGTACACCTCTCTGAACAGTGTCTGGGAGGCTGTGGTTGCTGCTGCACGCAATGTTGATGGTGAACAGATCAAAACACTGACAGAATCCATGGATGGCAGGCTTTTGAGTGTCCTTGCAAAGAAAGGTGGCTATATTGGTCATTGATTTGTTTTTGTTTTGTTTTTGAATGTCAGAAATGTATATTTGTGAATGTTGAGATGTTATATTGGTTTCACTGGTAAAAATAAATAATTGAAATGGGTATATATTTGTTTTTTGTTAAGTTGCCTAATAATTATGCACAGTAATAGTCACCTGCACACACAGATATCCCCCTAAAATAGCTATAACTAAAAACAAACTAAAAACTACTTCCAAAACTATTCAGCTTTGATATTAATGAGTTTTTTGGGTTCATTGAGAACATGGTTGTTGTTCAATAATAAAATTAATCCTCAAAAATACAACTTGCCTAATAATTCTGCACTTCCTGTATATACACACATCCTTTTTATATTATTTTCATTTACGTATATATATTAGTATATTGCCCAGTGTGCTTAGAGGAATGTGGCTGCACCTCACTGACGAGGCCCATAGGAGGCCGAAACGATCGTCTGGGGTTGTCATGTTCCTTGTTCAGAGGAGAATTGCCTGGTATTTCGGGGCTGGACTGACCTTACTTGGCGGGATCAGACTGATATACTTCAGGAAAGTTTTCTTCTGTGAAAAGCACACTGGTCTAAAAGAGGCTGCTTCCGGGTGGTAAATCGCCATAGAACAAGCCACTGAGCTGTTGTTCGTTCCTGGTAGAGCGCTTCTCTCTTTGTATGCAAATTATTATGACCCTGGGGAAGTCTCCCTATGGGTGATGGGGGAAACCAGACGTGGACTCCTTGCCCAGTGTGCTTAGAGGAATGTGGCTGCACCTCACTGACGAGGCCCATAGGAGGCCAAAACGATCGTCTGGGGTTGTCATGTTCCTTGTTCAGAGGAGAATTGCCTGGTATTTCGGGGCTGGACTGACCTTACTTGGCGGGATCAGACTGATATACTTCAGGAAAGTTTTCTTCTGTGAAAAGCACACTGGTCTAAAAGAGGCTGCTACCGGGTGGTAAATCGCCATAGAACAAGCCACTGAGCTGTTGTTCGTTCCTGGTAGAGCGCTTCTCTCTTTGTATGCAAATTATTATGACCCTGGGGAAGTCTCCCTATGGGTGATGGGGGAAACCAGACGTGGACTCCTTGCCCAGTGTGCTTAGAGGAATGTGGCTGCACCTCACTGACGAGGCCCATAGGAGGCCGAAACGATCGTCTGGGGTTGTCATGTTCCTTGTTCAGAGGAGAATTGCCTGGCATTTCGGGGCTGGACTGACCTTACTTGGCGGGATCAGACTGATATACTTCAGGAAAGTTTTCTTCTGTGAAAAGCACACTGGTCTAAAAGAGGCTGCTTCCGGGTGGTAAATCGCCATAGAACAAGCCACTGAGCTGTTGTTCGTTCCTGGTAGAGCGCTTCTCTCTTTGTATGCAAATTATTATGACCCTGGGGAAGTCTCCCTATGGGTGATGGGGGAAACCAGACGTGGACTCCTTGCCCAGTGTGCTTAGAGGAATGTGGCTGCACCTCACTGACGAGGCCCATAGGAGGCCGAAACGATCGTCTGGGGTTGTCATGTTCCTTGTTCAGAGGAGAATTGCCTGGTATTTCGGGGCTGGACTGACCTTACTTGGCGGGATCAGACTGATATACTTCAGGAAAGTTTTCTTCTGTGAAAAGCACACTGGTCTAAAAGAGGCTGCTTCCGGGTGGTAAATCGCCATAGAACAAGCCACTGAGCTGTTGTTCGTTCCTGGTAGAGCGCTTCTCTCTTTGTATGCAAATTATTATGACCCTGGGGAAGTCTCCCTATGGGTGATGGGGGAAACCAGACGTGGACTCCTTGCCCAGTGTGCTTAGAGGAATGTGGCTGCACCTCACTGACGAGGCCCATAGGAGGCCGAAACGATCGTCTGGGGTTGTCATGTTCCTTGTTCAGAGGAGAATTGCCTGGTATTTCGGGGCTGGACTGACCTTACTTGGCGGGATCAGACTGATATACTTCAGGAAAGTTTTCTTCTGTGAAAAGCACACTGGTCTAAAAGAGGCTGCTTCCGGGTGGTACATCGCCATAGAACAAGCCACTGAGCTGTTGTTCGTTCCTGGTAGAGCGCTTCTCTCTTTGTATGCAAATTATATATATATATATATATATATATATTATGTCATTGACCTTTACCCTGACAATGATTATTTTAGTATTTGCGATGTGGGGGGCGGTATAGGGGTTAATAGATTGATTAGGTGTTAGCGATGCAAGGGATGGCGGATTAGGGGATAATACTTTAATTTAGGTCACCGCGATGTGGGTGGGTGGGAGATTAGGGTTTCATAGGTTTATTTTAGTATTTGCGATGCGGGGATGTTGGTTTAGAGGTTAATAGGTAGTTTATGGGAGTTAGTGTACTTTGTAACATATTTTTAATGAGTTTTGTGAAACATTTTTGTTTCGCAAAATCCATAACTACTGGTCATTGATTGCGGAATGTATCGTTGTGGTATAGGCTATAACAATGATGGTAAAGCCATACCACGCTTGTAATACCGGTGAGCTGACCATTCCACATTCAAAGCCCATTTTTTAAGCGATTAAGTTGTACCGCACAACTTGTAATCCGGCCCAATGAGCCTTCTTTATAAAAAAAAAAGCTTTAGAATCTATTGGGCAGGTGCAGGTTGCTGTGAAGAAGGAGAGTTTGACCTGTGTATCATGGCAAGTACTAACTATGGCCTCAGTTCCAATCCAAAAGTTTCTAATATGGCTTTTAGTAGGAGATTTTTAAAATCCAAACCCATTGTATTCTATTTAAAACAAGGTTTTCAAATGCACTAGTAGCATGATAGCACCCCTACTTAAAATGAGGACAATTTGATCTGCATTCTAATGTATAAGAAAACACTTTTCTTGTGCATGCTGAATTTGCATTCTATTAAACAGCATAGTTTTGTTGCAGTTTAAATCATGCTTTCAAATAATTAAATGCATACACAAAAGAAATGTGTTCACCAGAATCTTTATGAAGGTGATGAAGTTTACACGTACACTAATTATAAAATTAAGAAAAATCATTTGATTGTATTAATTGCACACATTATAAAATTACACTGTTGTTTAAGTAAAAAAATAAATATTGCCTATTATTATCAATATTGAATGAATTAGCTGGCATGATATACTTTTGCTTTTATATCATACTATTTTCTTCTGTGAAAAATCCCTTTGAAAAGCCTGTGATATCCGTGTGTTGTTTTTTTTTTTTTTTTTAAAGATGTTTTCATTTCGGGGGTTTTATGTTTAACTAGATTTTTCTGCAGTATAATTTGCTTAAATGTGTTCTCTAATTAAAATGGCTGCTGTTCTGGGTTTGCGTGGTTTAGAAAATGATTTGCCTTATGTTGTTTTCATGTGGACGTTTTGGTGAACTGGAATCCATGTGGTTGTTTAATTAGGTGTAATTTCAGGTATCCTTATCTTGACTCATATCCAGTTTAGGTGGCATAAAATAAACTTATATGTAATATACAGGTAGACTTGGAAAAGAAGCAGAATCAGTTAGCTGGAAGGCTCCTTTGGAATATGACAGCTGGATCTTATAGTGCCTATCAGAGCAGGACTTGCAGCTGCTGGCTTGGCTTGTATTTTGGAATAGGACTAGGTTGTGCCATGAAGCAATATGTAACAGGACCAGCTGGAGTTCTCAGGATGCATGGAATCAGACCAGCTGGAACTTACAGGCAGTCTGGATTATTACCAGCTGGCATTAGCAAGATCTCTGGAACATAAATTGAGCTAGCAGGCTCTCAGGAACAAGATAGGGTGGGTACGTTGTAAATCAAAAGCACAGCACATAAATACATGTATTGTAGAGCTCAACTCCCCTCATAGATTACTTGTAACTTGAGGCATTTTAAATATGTCCTCAAGACATATACAAAATAGCATCATTGCTATTTCAAACAAAACATAGGGTATCATTATCAAAACAATCACAAATACATACTTCCCTACATTCCCTGGAAGTTTTCTTTGACACTGAGGTAAGGGGAGACTTGTGCCACTAACCAACCAGTGTTTGGTGGGCGGAGCTGTGATAGGAGGGGTGGTACTATGTGTCGTGGGTGATGCAGGTGTGTCATTAACAGCTTGGGTGTGTCACGGGAGGGGTCAGTTGTGTCATGTGTGGATTCGGGCACTCCCTGGAAACTTGGACATTTGCCCTGATGGGAGGAAGCCGTGTGAAGAACAGTGGGAGGTAAGCTTATATTAAAAAACAAATGGCTGCACATCAGTGGAAAAATAAAATCACTCTTTATTGTATCAAAAGTAAAAACTCGATACAGGCATGGCACAAATAGTAGTCTGATGCATTTCATTTTAATCAGAGACACAGAGGTAAGCTTATAGGTGGAGTCTATTTTAATTTATCAAAACTCATGTGCAAAGTGCCTCACATGCACCTAGATTACAAATTGTGCGCTAATCCCGGTGCGTAAATAAAGATAAAAATTTAGCAGTGCCGCACTTTTTATAGCGCTGCCATTACAAGTTTTTTTAAAAAAAACCTTCTTGTGTTGTGCGTTATGGTGCATTAAGCTCCATACCGCACAAATGCCAAGTCCTGACTTGACGTGCTTGTGCATGTATCCCCCCATAGACATCAATGGAGAAAAAGTGTTAGAAAAAAACTAACACCTGCAATTGTGGAATGGCAATCCCTATAACACAATCCCCATTGATGTCTATGGAGACAAGAAAGTTATGTATAAATCTACTTTTCAGTGGTATAGCCGTACCGCACAACTTGTCATCTAGGTCATGGATTTTTGCAGGATTCTCAATTCAAAGCCATTTCAATCCTTTTGAAAACCTCTTTAATAAATTTTTTAAACAATCACACCTAAGATGCTACATATTAATATAACTAGACAGACGAATTCCAGTAAAATAAAAATTACTTTCCCCCTGCTTTTAACTTAAAGGGACAGTCAAGTCAAGGTTAAACTTCCATTATCCAGATAGGGCATGCCATTTTAAACAACTTTCCAATTTACTTTTATCATTAAATTTGCTTTGTTCTCTTGGTATTCTTTCTTGAAAGCTAAACTTAGGTAGGCTCAAACTGATTTCAAAACCTTTGAAGGTCACCTCTTGTCTCAATGCAATTTGACAATGTTTTCACAGTTAGACAGTGCTAGTTCATGTGTGCCATATAGATAACATTGTGCTCACTCTCTGTGGTGTTTTTTTATGAGTCAGCACTGGCTAAAATGCAAGTCTATCAAAAGAACTGAGATAAGGAGGCAGTCTGCAAAAACTTAAATACAAGGTAATCACAGAGGTAAAAAGTGTGTTAATATAACAGTGTTGGTTATGCAAAACTGGGGAAAAGGGTAAAAAAGGGGTGATCTATCTTTTTAAACAATAACATTTTTCAAGTAGACTGTCCCTTTAATTGTTGGACTTTTAAAATTTAACAGTTTATACATCTTGAAAACATTTGCCTAGATTTAGAGTTCTGCGTTAGCCGTCCAAACCAGAGTTAGGAGCTCCTAACGCTGGTTTTGGCCGCCCGCTGGTATTTAGAGTCAGTCAGGAAAGGGTCTAACGCTCACTTTCCAGCCGCGACTTTTCCATACCGCAGATCCCCTTACGTCAATTGCGTATCCTATCTTTTCAATGGGATCTTTCTAATGCTGGTATTTAGAGTCTTGGCTGAAGTGAGCGTTAGAACTCTAACGACAAAACTCCAGCCGCAGAAAAAAGCCAGGAGTTAAGAGCTTTCTGGGCTAACGCCGGTTCATAAGGCTCTTAACTACTGTGCTCTAAAGTACACTAACACCCATAAACTACCTATGCACCCCTAAACCGAGGCCCCCCCACATCGCCGCCACTCTAATAAAAAAATTTAACCCCTAATCTGCCGACCGCACACTGCCGCAACCTACATTATCCCTATGTACCCCTAATCTGCTGCCCCTAACATCGCCGACCCCTATATTATATTTATTAAGCCCTAATCTGACGCAATCAACGTCGCCGCTAGCTACCTATACTTATTAACCCCTAATCTGCCGACCGGACCTCGCCGCTATTGGCTGATCGGAACAGCCAATAGAATGCAAGCTCAATCTGATTGGATCAGCCAATCGGATTAAACTTGAATCTGATTGGCTGATTCAATCAACCAATCAGATTTTTCCTACCTTAATTCTGATTGGCTGATAGAATCCTATCAGCCAATCGGAATTCGAGGGACGCCATCTTGGATGACGTCCCTTAAAGGAACCTTCATTCATCGTCTAGTCGTCGGGAGAAGAGGATGTTCCGCGCCGGAGGTCTTGAAGATGGAGCCGCTCCTCGTCGGATGGATGAAGATAGAAGATGCCGCTTGGATGAAGATGTTTGCCGGTCCAGATGTCCTCTTCTTGCTGGATATGAGGAAGACTTCGGACCCTCTTCTGGACGGATCAGTGATACCCGGCGTGGTGAAGATAAGGTAGGGAGATCTTCAGGGGCTTAGTGTTAGGTTTTTTAAGGGGGGTTTGGGTATGTGGGTGGTGGGTTGTAATGTTGGGGGGGGTATTTTATGTTTTTGTACAGGCAAAAGAGCAGAATTCTTTGGGGCATGCCCCTTAAAAGGCCCTTTTAAGGGCTGGTAAGGTAAAAGAGCTGTAAACTTTTTATTTTAGAATAGGGTAGGGCATTTTTTTATTTTGGGGGGCTTTGTTATTTTTTTAGGGGGCTTAGAGTAGGTGTTATTAGTTTAAAATTCTTGTAATCTTTTTTTATTTTTTGTAATTTAGTGTTTGTTTGTTTTTGTAATTTAGTGTTTGTTTTTTTTTGTAATTTAGTTTAGTTGATTTAATTGTAGGTAATTGTAGGTAGTTTATTTAATTAATTTATTTATAGGGTAGTGTTAGGTTTAATTGTAACTCAGGTTAAGATTTATTTTACAGGTAGTTTTGTAATTATTTTAACTAGGTAGCTATTAAATAGTTATTAACTATTTAATAGCTATTGTACCTAGTTAAAATAAATACAAAGTTGCCTGTAAAATAAATATAAATCTGAAAATAGCTACAATATAATTGTTATTTATATTGTAGCTATTTTAGGGTTTATTTTACAGGTAAGTATTTAGCTTTAAATAGGAATAATTTATTTAATAAGAGTTAATTTATTTCGTTAGATAAAAATTATATTTAACTTAGGGGGGTGTTAGGGTTAGGGTTAGACTTAGCTTTAGGGGTTAATACATTTATTATAGTAGCGGCGAGGTCCAGTTGGCAGATTAGGGGTTAATAAGTGTAGGTAGGTAGCGGCGACGTTGGGGGGGCAGATTAGGGGTTAATAAATATAATATAGGAGTCGGCGATGTTAGGGGCAGCAGATTAGGGGTACATAGGTATAATGTAGGTTGCGGCGGTGTACGGAGCGGCAGATTAGGGGTTAATAATATAATGCAGGGGTCAGCGATAGCGGGGGCTATTAGGGTTAATAAGTGTAAGGTTAGGGGTGTTTAGACTCGGGGTACATGTTAGAGTGTTAGGTGCAGACGTAGGAAGTGTTTCCCCATAGGAAACAATGGGGCTGTGTTAGGAGCTGAATGCTGCTTTTTTTCAGGTGTTAGGTTTTTTTCAGCTCAAACAGCCCCATTGTTTCCTATGGGGGAGTCGTGCACGAGCACATTTTTGAAGCTGACCGCGTCCGTAAGCAACGCTGGTATTGAGAGTTGCAGTGGCGGTAAATATGCCTGTACGCTCCCTTTTTGGAGCCTAATGCAGCCCTTCAGAGAACTCTCAATACCAGCGTTGTTTAAAAGGTACAGGGGAAAAAAGACACGCGTAGCTAACGCACCCCTTCTAACGCAAAACTCTAAATCTAGGCGATAGTTTTTAGCACTTATCTTCATAAAATGATAAAATTGTTTAATTCAATAAATGTCATGAATTCCTATTTTTGGTTAAGTTAAAACAAACTACAAAAACATAATCAATAATAAATCAATAAGCCATTTTTTTTTTTTTTTTACTTTTTCTTTAATCTTATTTCCATGGAGGTCTGTGAATATCCCTGGGAAAATCCAATGAAAATTCCTATTTCTTATATTCTGTTTTGTGTTAATGTACTAATTCTAATTGATTGGAATGTCACAAAAAATGAAGCAACTTCAGTATCTGAAGTGAAAAAGGCTGATGAAGTGAAAAAGGGGCTGAGGTAAGACATTTTCTGGGAAAAAGATCAGTTCTGCATACACAAATATCAGTACAGCCAATCGTTTTTTTTATTTATTTAAAGCTGACCTTTATTTTAGGCAACAGGGTCCAGCACTGAAATGTGTAACATTTCAATCTCACAATTTTATACTTCAAAGAAAGATCAACACCACGTCCAAAAGCCGTGCGCTGTGACAACTTGTTTTTATTAGTTCTGTTTGAATGACTTTATAAGCACATAAGAAAAATATGTTTCATTTTAGCTCAACTGTATTTTTAGTTTATTTTAGTTATTTTATTAAACTGACAGCTTTACCTTTCTTGACTATTATATTTAATTCTAGTAAGGTGGTTGCCCACAAATCATTGTCAAGCTAGAGTAGGCTCATGGAATTATAATCAAATTAAATATATTTAGCCGAATAAACACAGGTTCCTCACACAATCTGAAACTGTAACTAGATCTGCCTGAGGCAGATAAGGCTGTTCCTGAAAACCATAGCAGATTGATGACTAAGCTTACCCAGGATATTGTCAATAAAAGAGTCACATGTGAGTTTAGCTATCAGGTTTTGTGGTCCCATTAGTTAGCAAACCCAAATCTTACAGACAAGAACCTCCATTGGTTTCAACATTTCAACAGCTGTTGTAAAATGGGAACTGTTAATCTGAATTACATCACAACCTAAACAAAGAGAGACAAATATTTTCTGCATATTGATTATTATTAATGTCTATATAAATATCAGAATCTGTTTTTAGAAAAAGGAGTGGAACTCAACTGCAGTACTAAAGTAAATGTATATTTGTTACACCAGACTGTCTGAATCCTCTATTGCTGGAAAAGGATTCCTTCAGTCTAATGGTTCAACATAATTATATATCTTTAGGAATATACTCACTCAGTAGGATACTGAAGGAGGAAGACTATAATTATCACACACAGATATTATCAGAAGAATGACAAGAAAAGGAAAAGACTCAGGCAACAGTATGTCAGTACATGGAGTAGATCAAAGGTAGAAACCCAGATATATATAACATAACTAATGCACAGTTCACATACTTGGTAGTAAGTTCAAGCTGTATGTGTACATAGGATGATGTCAGCAGAGTAAAGTACCTTGCAAATATCTTGTAAGAGTAGGAATAGTTGCTGTGTACCTTCGTTAATGTATCAGAGTGGTTTGGCAGAGACCGGAACAGGACCGGAAGTGACGTCACGCTTCACTCGCAACTCCGCTGCAGATTGCTGACAGGCAGTAGTTCACACAGGGGTATGAGCTGCGGCAATGGAAAAGCAGCGAAAAGTAAACATCAAAATTAAGGTACCTTACCCAACTGATGATAGAGTGACAAGTTCTAAGAAGTTCAAAGTAGCAATTTGTGACAAGTGGAAAGGGCTCAGAAATCCTTCCTCCAGCGAAGAGAAAGCTTTTAGCAAACAGGTTGGAAATCCTCACAGGTGTAGCGACTTCAATACTGAGCAGGGAGTGAAAGGTGAGCTGCTCTCTTAAGGAAGGAGGAACGAATCAGAGAATTGTGGGTGTAACTAAGAGGAGAGAGGGTTTGTACAAAGCAGAACCTGACAGAATCCCCCCCTCAAGGACGCTGTCCCACAGCGAGAGGACGAGGTCGGTCAGGATGGCGACGATGATACAAGGAGAGAAGTCTAGGTGAGTTGAGATTGGAGAGTGGCTCCCAGGAGTCCTCATCACTGGAATAATTCTTCCACCTCACTAAATATTGAAGAACACCCCTGTAGAACCTGGAGTCTAATATGGTGTCAACTTCGTACTCATCCGGTGCCAGAGGAAGATTTGTAGGAGGTAGAAGGATCCGTCCATCCCTTGTGGGTGTATAAGGTTTCAATAGCGAGACGTGAAACGTAGGATGTATCTTCAAGGAGCTGGGGAGGTTCAATCTGACAGCGTTGGCATTGACAACCTTCTGGATAGGGAACGGACCTTTTTGGATGGTATTTGTAGTTTCAAGTTTCGAGTGGAGAGCCAGACTAAATCACCTATAGCGTAATTGGGAGGTTTACGTCTCCGAAGGTCGTAGTAATGTTTCTGGGACTGCTGGGACTTGCGGATGTTCTCCTGTATGTGGTTGAAATTCTCCTGAAGTGAAAAATGGAGATCATCGATGATAGGTGAATCTGAGGAAGGAAGAGTTGAGAAAGTCAATGTGGGGTGATAAGCATAATTTGCGAAAAAAGGTGTCATCTTGGTAGATGAATTAGATAGATTATTGTAAGCAAATTCTGCCATAGAGAGATATGTCATCCAGTCATTCTGTTGATAGGAACAATAACATCTCAGGAAATGTTCAAGCCATTGATTCAACCTTTCCGATTGGCCATTCGTTTGCGGATGAAAAGCTGTGGTAAAGCGATGTTCCATTTTGGTCAATTCACATAATTTGCTCCAAAATTTTGAGGTGAATTGCGTACCTATCAGTGGTTAAGATGGAAGGAATTCCGTGTAATTTGATGATGTGATCTATGAAAAGGGTAGCGGTTTCAGAGGAAGTAGGGAGTTTATGGAAAGGAATGAAATGTGCCATTTTAGTGAATAAATCAATGACAACGAGTATAGTCATTTGTCCTTTTGATGGTGGTAAGTCTACTATGAAATCCATGGACACATGATGCCAAGGCTTGTTGGGAATTGGTAATGGCATAAGCAACCCAAAAGGTGGTTTTCTTTCGGGTTTACAGGTGATACAAGTCCTACAACTGGCAATGTATTCTGAAATGGTGGATTTCATGAGTGGCCACCAGTAAGTCCGAGAGACAAGATCAAGAGTTCATGGACACCTGGGTGTCCTGCTAAGGGAATGTCATGGCAGGACTGTATAACGTTTGTCCTCAAGGAAGGTGGTATAAAAATTTTCTCTCCATGGTAATAGATACCATTAGTCTTGATTAACGTAGGTTCAGGAGGAGTTGATTGTTCATTGCAGTAATTCTGAAGATCAGTAAAAAAAGGGGTAGTGAGACCTATGAAGCAATGTGGAGAGACAATGTCCTTTCTGGCGGATAGATTTACTGACCGTTCAGGTAGACGAGAAAGAGCATCAGCTTTGATGTTCTTATTAGCTGGTCTATAAATGATAACAAAATTGAAGCGGTCAAAGTACAGGCTCCAACGAACCTGTCTGGCAGATAAAGTTTTATTAGACTGAAGATATTGAAGGTTCTTGTGATCTGTAAATATATTGATTGGTAGAGTAGTGCCTTCCAGGAGATGTCTCCAATGTTCAAGAGAGCGTCGGATGGCCAACAACTCCTTGTCGCCAATGGCATAATTCTGTTCGGCAGGTGACATAAGTTTGGAGAAGTATGAAATTGGATGGAGAGGATCAGTTTGAGATTTTTGTTGAGAGAGAACGGCTCCAATGGCAAAATCTGAAGAGTCAACTTCCAGGGTGTATTGGTATGAAGGATTAGGAAATTGAAGAATTGGCGCAGAGGTGAATCTGGATTTTAGATAATGGAAAGCTTGTTTAGCTTTTGAACCCCATGAGAAAGATGTTGTAGACCCAGTTAAAACCGTGACAGGTTTCACTATTTTAGAAAATTCCTTAATAAATTTCCTATAATAGTTTGAAAACCCAAGGAAGCGTTGGAGGTCTTTTTTGGTCTTAGGTTCAGGCCAATCCAGAACAGCTTCAACTTTTTCTTTCTGCATTTGAATTCCAGATGGGGATATATCATATCCCAGAAAAGAAACTTGGGTTGTATGAAAATTACATTTCTCCAGTTTAGCGTAGAGTTTATGTGCTCTGAGATGTGCAAGGACCTGTCTGACATGCCTCACATGATCTTCATGAGTTCTGGAATAGATGAGTATATCTTCCAGATAAATAACAAGACATATATCCAGGAGATCACGGAAGACATCGTTGATGAAGAACTGAAAAGTGGCAGGGGCATTGCAAAGGCCAAACGGCATTACAAGATATTCGAATAGACCGTACCTGGTCCTAAATGCCGTTAGCCACTCGTGTCCCTCTTTGATCCTGATGAGATTATAAGCCCCTCTTAAGTCGAGCTTAGTGAAAATGGTAGCCTCTGAAAGTCTCTCGATCATCTCTGGTATGAGGGGCAGGGGGTAACGGTTTTTGATCGTGCATTTGTTCAGTTCACGATAATCAATGATAGGCCTGAGACTGGAATCTTTGTTACGAACAAAGAAAAACCCAGCGCCAGCAGGGGAGGTTGAAGGCCTAATAAAACCTTTTTTTAAGTTGTCGTCAAGATACACTTTAAGATGCTCCAGTTCAGGAGTGCTTAAGGGGTATAGGTGACCAAAGGGAATATGGGCACCTGGTTGAAGATCTATAGGGCAATCATATGCCCTATGAGGTGGCAGATTCTCTGCTTCAACCTTACTAAAAACATCCTTAAATTCAGAGTACTGAGGGGGTAACCCTTCAGAATCAGTAGTCGAGTGTAACAAAAGAGGACTAGGGAGACATGTATCTCTGCAATAAGTGGAAGAAAACTTTATTTGAAAAGGGTGCCAAACAATAGTGGGGTTGTGAAGTTGTAGCCACTTTAACCCTAAAACCAAACAAAAATGAGGTGAAGGTAGTACATCAAAAGAAATTAACTCAAAATGTCCAGCTATATTGAGCATTACAGGTATAGTCTCATGAGTTATTGGGCCAGAACACATAAATGAACCATCTATGACTCTGATAGGTATTGGAGTGGACTTTTTAATGAGAGGAATGTTCTTCTTGAGACAGAAGTCATGGTCCATGTAGTTCCCTGAAGCGCCGGAGTCAATAATAGAATCATTGATCCTCAGAAGACTTTGTTCCAGCTGTAGGGAGACAGACAGAGTACAATAAGAAGGTTGTATCAGAGAGAGAAGGGATGTATACAAATTAGAGGACTTACATTTCTTATTCTTCAGGAGAAGAGAACAATCCTGTACACTGTGGGTCGGATTGGCGCAGTACATACATAGATTCTTTATGCGTCTGTGTTGTTTCTCTTCCTGAGAGAGGGGGCCTCTAAGAAAGCCAATCTCCATAGGTTCTACAGAGGGTTTTGTAGAAGTAATAGTGGTTGAGGCGGTGGAGCTGTAAGAGGTCTTAGGTTTTGGATCTGTTGCATACTTCTCTGCCTTCTTTTCACGTAATCGTCGGTCTATCTGAACAGCCATTTTCATGAATGCTTCAAGAGTTGTAGGTAGTTCAATTCTGGCGAATTCGTCTTTTAACAACTCTGAGAGTCCTAACCGAAATTGATTACGGAGAGCGACTGGGGTCCAGAGGGCATCCGTGGCGAACTGTTTAAAATCTGTGATGTAGTCTTCCACGGGTCTTTTCCCCTGCTTCAGATTCCTCAGACTCGTCTCAGCAGTAAGCTGAACATCTGTATCTTGAAACATTTCATCCATACTAGTAAAGAAATCCACAAGAGAAGTTAGAATG